>NC_059271.1:31080024-31085024 GCF_017591435.1 Portunus trituberculatus | reverse complement strand
TTTCATGCCCTGATCTTATAATGACGACAAAAGTCAAGAAAATTAATGTGATCATGGGGCGAGAGATTATTCATGACTTCTTTGGAGCGGGAAATCACCATCAGGAGTCTTGTGGGAAGGATCTCGCTCAGTCTGAACGCGCCGCGACAAGGTGTGACAGAGCGAGAGATGAATAAAATCTAAGAAAAAGAGGAATTCCTGGTAACTTGGCATGGAAACAAGTCGCATTTTGTTCATTGCCTTGATGTGTTTGTGTGTGTGTTTTTCCAGCACTTATCAGTTAATTTGCTCATTTTAGTGATATATTTTCATGCATTAGTGTTATTTTTTGTACGCATTTGCCCCCCGTTGAGTTCTTTCATATAAAATTAGATACATTTTTCTCTCTTTCTAGTGGTGTGAACGCGTCATGGTGTAATTTGGCGACTGCTCCTGAAGTGAGTCAGTGTGACGGACACATTCATCAGGGGGTTGTGTTAGTCACTTAGTGTACATGACAGGCGAAGGACGAAGACAGGGACGAGCAACACAAAGCGATTGTTGTTACTGCTCCGCCGTGGTAATGTGATGGACGCACAATGGCAGGATGTGGCCACAGTATGACTCTGCTTAAGTGGTGTGGGTTGTTTAAGTCTGTGTATTATCCTACTTAATTATATGTTGTTTTCTATTGATTATTATTGTATTATTTTTGTTATTATTATTTGTTACGTAATCTGTCAATGTAACACGCTTCTCCCTTTCATTTTGTTTTGCCCAGACCTCTGTGACTAAGCGCGTCTGTGCAGTAGTCATTTGTCCGCTTTCGGCTTAGAATGTGTACCTTTGTCTTTTTCTAATAGACGGTGCCTACAAACGCTTGCTTCCTGTCTTCTGTGCTCTTCACCTTAACTTCACCCCACTTAAATTGAAAATTGTATAGAAATAGGTAAGATACTAGCACAAGTTCATGATACGGTGTTTTGTAAAGTAGATGAGAGAAATGACTATGATAAAAAAGAAAGGAAATGTTAACTTTATTGGGTACTTTTAAATACTTAATCAATCTGAGATGATGGATAACGACTATCCTTTCAAAAGTGGTAGGAAACGTAAAGTAAGGAAACAAAATAATAAGACGAAAAATATATAATGTAAATTCTATTGTAGCGTATTCTTTAGTAGACTTGCAACTTCCTTGAATGCTTTATATATCACACACGTGCAGCGGTAATCTTTTCACCGTTGCTCTGGGAACGAATATACTAAAAAGTGAAAAGAGAAACAAAAATGTAACGTATTATATTTCACAGTATATTGGTAACTACACAGAATACTTTGTATATATATTCCAAAACGCACGACAGATATACATCACTCTCCTCAGCGAGGTGTCACGTGTCACAACAAACTCTCGAGCACAGTCTCCCTTGAGAGGGTGGATCATTGTGTGAATATGCGCGTTATTCACCCTTGATGCCCGCGGGTCACGCCACCATTGTGTTCTCGCCTTGTATTGGAGTATGTGTGTGTGTGTGTGTGTGTGTGTGTGTGTGTGTGTGTGTGTGTGTGTGTGTGTGTGTGTGTGTGTCTGTATGTGTGTGTGTTGCTTTGCGCTGTACACAACAGGCGGCACGAACACATCCATGCAGCACACAGGCAGCGGGCGATCGGGACACTCGAGTTGATGAACGATGCTCTAAAGAATAAAAGCAAATACGACGCGACATGACACACACAGAATGACCTGCACCTTCCCAAGTTCCCACAGCACACACACACACACACACACACACACACACACACACACACACACACACACACACACACACACACACACACACACACACACACACACACACACACACACACACACACACACACACAAGGAAGCTGATCACTTAAGCCTTAAGGGTACACTTGAAAGTAGGAGTTCTTTATAGGAGAGAAGTAAAAGAACGTTTCTCCCATAGATGCATGGTTATTTAGAGAAGACTAGTGGAAGCGGTAGTAAGGGCAAGAAGTGTGTACATCAAATAAAGAAAAGAAACTGGACAAATACACACACCGGTACGAACACACACACACACACACACACACACACACACACACACACACACACACACACACACACACACACACACACACACACACACACACACACACACACACATCCTTGGCTTCTTCACCGCATACTCAGACTTGCTACCAAACAAACACGTGCTGTGCTGTCTGCAAGCACTCGCAGATCAACAACTGAAGATCTTGCCAACGCATCCAACGGGTCATTTAAGTGCGAGGAGGACACTTTAACGAGTGTGCAAACTAACCATCACGAAATTATGATGCATTATTACCAACAATTCTAATGGTAATAGTAGTAAATGTAGGAAGAGAGTAATTGTAGCAGTGGTAGTAGTAGTAGTAGTAGTAGTAGTAGTAGTAGTAGTAGTAGTAGGAGGAGGAGGAGGAGGAGGAGGAGAAGGGGGAGGAGGAGAGAGAGAAAAAAAGATAGAGGAGAGGAGATAGGAGATTGAGTGCTGAAGGGCTGGAGAAGGGAAGAGAAGGGGCGCAGGGCAGGGCTCTCGAACTCTGATTTACCGCAAATGAACACGGTGTAACAAGGGTGATGGACGCAGGGAGGATGGAAGCTGAAAATTATAGTCGGGTGTGAGTGAGGATGAGGTGCAGGAGGCAAGGAAGGGAAGGAAAAGTGGCTCTTTCTCGTTTCTGTTGCTGCTTTTTTGTTCCTTTTTTTTCTTTTCAATTTATTCTTTCCTGTTAGTGCATCCGGTTCTGTCAGATGTTTTTGATTGAATTCTTACGTTTTTATTTTTTTTCTTTCCCTGTTCGATGATTCCTTTTCTCTTTTTTTCAGTTTTCTTGTATCCTTGATGTGAAAGATTTATGTTATCTTTTATTCATTCTTTTCCTTAACCCCTTCAGTACCATGACGCGTTTCCATATTCATTCTTCTTACTAATTAGTGATTTTATACACCTTCAAAAACCCATGTGGGGTATTAGAATAGTGAGGACTGTGGCCATTAATCTTGTGACCTCCATAGACCCTTCGTAACCTCAATAAAATGGTTTAATAATACACAAATCTCAAGGCAAAAATGTGTTCCAATACTGAACGGTTAAAAATTAGCCTCTGTTGTTGTTGAACTCGCATCTTAGAAGTACTGGCTGTGAGTTCTTGGACAGATAAAGTCAATTTGGGCTGGTTATCTTTAACCTCGTAGCCCTCTTAACCCTAGGAAAGAATAGGTTGTAGGCGTAGATAGTAGAGGTTGGAGCTTGCAATACCGCACGGGAGGTAGGCGAGTAAGCTTTCCGTACTGTAAGAGAGAGAGAGAGAGAGAGAGAGAGAGAGAGAGAGAGAGAGAGAGAGAGAGAGAGAGAGAGAGAAAGTAAGAGATCTGATGCCTATGGAAGAAGACCAGAAATCCGCCTTACCAGGAGACAAGAATTGGTTAACAGACAAAATACATAAAAAAAAAATCATTATCTCTCCAAGCGTCATCTTTTCCGGGCTTAGTTTCTTCCAGGGTGTTGATGTGTCAGTGGCGGGAAATATCTTCACGGCTTTTTTAATAATTTTTCTGACAAATACCACCTGCGTCCTTTACGTTTAGCTCTCACCGACCTGTGTGGTGGATAGGCTTCTTCCGGACCTTTGTTTATTTTGTCCACTCCTTCTCTCCCTCTCTTCTGGCTCTCATCTGCTCTCTTCTGCTCTTTCTTCCTCATTCCACTACCCTGTCAGTCCCCCCTCCTTTCCTATTTTTCCATCCTTTCTCTCTTTCCCGTCCTCTTGCTCCGTTCGTTTATTCTGTCCATTCCCTCTCTCCCTCTCTTCTGGCTCTCATCTTCTCTCTTCTGCTCTCTTCTGGTCTCTCTTTCTCATTCCACTACTCTGTCAGTCCCTCCCTCCTTTCCTATTTTTCCATCCCTTCCCTCTTTCCCGTCCTCTTGCCCCGTTCCTCCATCCTTCATCCTGCAGTACGTAATTCCTCTCTCCGTTTTCTTTTTTCTCCATCGCGGGGCCGAGGGTGGCCGGGAGTCTCCACTGAATCTCAAAACAGCCTGAAGTCCGTCCCCGTCCCATACTCAGCTCCTGGCCAAGTTTCCGCCCCACCCGTGCCTAGAGCAGTGTTAGAGGTCTGGGGACGTAAATATTTAAAGAGGTCATTGTACAAACGTGGCTTGAGGCAGTAAGCGCACATCAACAAGCAAGAACGACCTCCATTTTGCTTCGTTGACGGTGAATGTGGCAATGGATTGTGTATCACTGTTATCTCCTGATCGTCCTTCGTGTTTTGGTATTTTCCTTACATTTACTTTCTCTGTACTTCTCTTTTCTCAAGGTAATGTTATTTTTTTTTTATTTAACGTTTATTTTTCTTTCTTTTCTCTCGGTCTATCCAAGCCCAAACGTTTTTTTTTTATTCTCGGTCTATCTAAGTCCAAACGTTTTCTTTTCTCTTGGTCTAAGTCCAAACGGTTTTTTTTCTCGGTCTATTCAAGTCCAAACGTGTTTTTTTTTTTATTTCTCTCGGTCTCAGTCCAAACGTTTTTTTTTCTTGGTCTATCCAGATCCGAACGCTTTTTTTTCTCGGTCCATGCAAGTCCAAACGTTTTTTTTTTTCTCGGTCTATCCAAGTCCAAACGTTTTTTCCTCGGTCTATTCAAGTCCAAACGTTTTTCTTTTCTCTCGTTCTATCCAAGTCCAAACGTTTTATTTCTTTTTCTACTTGATTTTCTACTGCCTCGAGTGTTCTGTTGTAGTATATCTTCACTCACTCGCCTTTGTCGGTGTACTGTTTGTTTTCCATTTTGTCATATTTCAACTGATTCAAATTTCATGGCCTATAGTGGTATATCTTTCCTTCTAACTGCTATTTTATGTTTGTTTTTAATTTCCTCCAGCGCCCACCATCATATTTCATGCGAATCATATTTCCACGTTGTGTTATTCATCTAATTGTCATGCCAACGCTTTATATTCCTCTTTTC
>NC_059271.1:31022524-31077524 GCF_017591435.1 Portunus trituberculatus | reverse complement strand
GGAGCCATTAAATGTTTGGAACCATTAAGATAGATTTATATAAAAGTACAGGAAATGTTTTGCTTTCTTTTTTAATTCGAGGGTGGAGCTGAAAGGTAAAATATTCATAAAGTTTGTTTTTAGAGTACATCCCTCTTAATGCTCTTTCTTGTTTTTAATAATGAAAATACTGAGAATAGGCGAAGCTTGACGGAACCAGCACGTTGTTTGTCCCTCAGCCTAAGGAGCTTACGTTCCATCTAAGTAGTGGAAAGAAAAAGCGATGCAGTGGAAAAAAAGAGAGAAAATAGCGCTTTCTTACTTTCTCCCATTTTCGTCCTAACTAGTCCAGCCAGAACTCAAACTCGCCAACATACTAGATTCTCTTTCTCTTGTACAAGTTATCTTACTGCTTTCCTCTTACCATTGTCTCGTGTCTTATTTACAAATGTCTCTTATTATTAAATCTATTCCTGCTTCTGATCAAAGTTTTACCTCTCTCACTTTCTTATTAACATGTTTATTTTTACCACAAAGGAGCTCAAGAACACACTGCCTTTTTCGTCTTCATTCTGTAAGTCTTACGATTCTCTTCTCTTTACATGATTCCTTTCTACTAATAAGCTTAATAACATAGTAATATGCTTTTATATGAGTTATGTCATCTTCTTTTCTCTTTTACAAATAAGCTTACAAACATAGTGGTTCTACATCGCCATTTTACAAGTTAAAGATACATAATACTTGTTTTACTATGAAATTATAAATTGTTACTGCTACGTTAGGTTTTCAAAAGTTTTATTATTTATCTCTCGTGGGACTTATGGAAAATCTTTCATGTTTATTTAGTCATTACCTTCCCTTCCTCGGCCTCTCATAAATATGTTTTTTTTTTAATATATAATCTTTAGGCCTGATATGAAAAGACCCACACACGTAAGCCTGTTGAAAGAGCTTATAGCCGCCCCGTGTTGCCAGAATCACAAAACCCTACGTAAACACGGCAGTATAAGCGAGCTAAGAAAATCAAAATAATGAGAATAAAACTCAGTAAAGTACATGAAAAAAATGTTCACTCACCTTCCTAAATTTTGTTATATACGTGGCACTGGTTGAGTTGAGGTGAGCATGCGTTGGTTTAAAAAAAGGGGTGAAGAAATGACTTGTTTTGGTGTTAGCGACGGTACTTAATCATTGAGTGTATCAGTACTGCTGGTAATAGCCTGCCGCGTCCAGTTATTGTGCTTTGTCAGGTGTGAATATGTGAAAATTTCTCCCTCCCATTCTCTCTCTCTCTCTCTCTCTCTCTCTCTCTCTCTCTCTCTCTCTCTCTCTCTCTCTCTGTAGTCTTATCTTTCAGAGTTACACACACACACACACACACACACACACACACACACACACACACACACACACACACACACACACACACACACACACACACACGGTGACTATACGATTATTGCTTCCAGCTCGTTTCATTTCCAGGAAAAATTCTAGCGAGCTTCCTGTACATTTCTTTATTAGTTATGAGTATCTTCAGTGTCGTGCTTTCCCTGTGCTGGTAGGTGGCGATGCTCTCATACAGACTGGCTATAGGCGCCACTAGTGATATCTTTGCTCACACGGCATAACACAGATAGGTAGAAAACAAATGAGCCAGTGTCTTCTCTTTTGCCTTTCATTAACCCTTTAGTACCATGACGCGTTTTCATATTCGTTCTGCTTACTATTTTGTGTTTTTATACAGCTTCAGAAACTCATTTGTTGGATTTTATTAGTGAAGACTGTGGCCATTAATCTTGTGACCTCCATACACCCTTCCTAATGTCTATAAAATCGTCAAATCATACTCAAACTCATGGTAAAAATGCTTCCCAATACTGAAGAGGTTAATGATAGTAAGACATTTTTAAATATAAACAAAATTTTCACCCTCCATTAATTTTAGCAACATTCGACACTTTGTTTTTCCCAGAATTTCGTAATGTAACCCTAAATCTACCACTTATTGAAACATCTGCTCAATAAAGATCACTAATCACAATCTAATCAACGTAATGGTTTATCTCAGCACTATTTCTCCGGAGCGATGAAGTCAAATTTGTTAATGTGTTTAATTCATTTTGCTAATCAGATGCGTTTCTCCCACACAGGTAAGAGTCACGATCCTGGAGAAGGGATGGCGAGGTGCTCATCCATCAGTGTGGCCAGAGACAGGTTAGGTGTGTGTGTGTGTGTGTGTGTGTGTGTGTGTGTGTGTGTGTGTGTGTGTGTGTGTGTGTGTGTGTGTGTGTTTGGGTGGCTTTACGAGGAAGGTTTTTATTATGTCTAGTAATAATTTTTAAGCCTGATGTGTTGCGGTGTTGCTTTGTTGTTGCAGTTTTTATGTGACTTTATTTACTATTTGTGCAGTATTTGCTTTCCTATCATTGTTTTCCTAATGTTTATACTTTTTTTCATTCTTCTTTTAACAGGATACTACATTATTTTATTATCAGCATCCTTTTATGCCTGATTTTCACCACTGGTACATACATCACAACTGTTCTCTTCTAAAGTGTTCGTGCATGTAGAAAGAGTACGGCTATCTGCGTGAATATTAATAGTTTTCTCATTGGTCCATTTACTAACAGGTTCATCAGTATATCCGTGTCATGGGTATCAATCAGTATTCACTATCTACGTTACTTATGTTTCCTGACTGTTACTTGTGCTTCCTGTAGTAGTGTTTTCTTAAGGGATACTCTAGTGTTTTCCTCATCGATATTCTAATCTTTGAAAAGCGAATGTTGTCGGTGGGTAGGTTGATATTGAGGAAGACAAGAGATTGATTGCCTTTATATTATAGTTTGAGAAGGCTGCTATGTAAATCAATACAACATTAGTCTTTCTAATGATAGTTTTCTCTCTCTCTCTCTCTCTCTCTCTCTCTCTCTCTCTCTCTCTCTCTCTCTCTCTCTCTCTCTCTCTCTCTCTCTCTCTCTCTCATACTATTTTGTTTTCCTTCATTAATTAAAATCTATTAATATCCTTGCAGTTTCAATATCCTCTTCCATCTCTATGAACTTAATCCTGGACTGCAACAGATCAGTGTATCACCCTCCTTTCATCACTCACTCACTCACTCATCCCTCTCCGCATCCGAAACATCACTCATCACTCTCATCACTCTTTTACAAACACGTTATAACAATCAATACCACCACTACCACCACCACCACCACCACCACCACTATTACCACTCCTACTGCCATAACCACTCGTCAGCCATTTCGCTCCCCTATTCCCTTTTCAGAACTAACTTTTCGTCTTTTTCCCATGACACCCCTATTACCACGGCCTCTTTCTCCCCCCCCCTCACCCTTCCACTATCATCCTCCACTACCACTACCATCTCTCCCCCCTCCTCCACCACTATCATCATCACTCCTCCTCCACCACCACCACCACCACCACCACCACCATCTCTTTCCTCGACAGCCAGACTTCTTTCTCACCTCAGCACTATTTCCTGACTTTCTTTTTCTTTCCACTACAAGTTTGGTCTTTTTCTTTTGTTTCCTCTATTTCTTTTACGTCACATTTGAGGCTCGTTTCTGCTCTCTCTCTTTTGACTTTGCAGGTGTGACTCATGTGTGTGTCTCGTGTGTGTGTGTGTGTGTGTGTGTGTGTGTGTGTGTGTGTGTGTGTGTGTGTGTGTGTGTGTGTGTGTGTGTGTGTGTGTGACGTGCCATATACATTTTTCTTCTCCTTTTTTTCTCTCTATCTCTCTCTTGGGTCTCTTTAATCTTTCCTCACTTTTATATTTTCTTCCTCTTCTTCTTCCTTTTTTTTCCATTTTTTTGTGCTTCATCTACTACTATTACTCTGTTTCTCGCTTCAGTGGTTTTAACTTAATTTCGTATCTAATTTGATTTAGTTTGCTCGTATCTTCTCTTTATTTTCAGTTTTTTTTTTTTTTAAGTAATTCATGTTTTGTTATTAATTTACAGACGTCCATGAAAGTATCCGGTGTTCCCAGCATTTCTTATCCTTTTTTTTTTTTTTGCCATATTTCTCTATTTCAACATATTATCATTGTCATTTCTTTCGCTTATTCTTAGTTGTAGTCCTTGTCAGTCTGCTCGTCCTCCTCCTCCTCCTCCTCCTCCTCCTCCTCCTCCTCCTCCTCCTTTTTCTCCTTTCTTATCTATACTATTTTTTTTTACTTGCCATTTCCTCATTCTATACTCTTGACATCTTTTTCTTCTTTTCTCATGACATCCTATTTATTTTTTCCTTCATGCTCCATCTGCTTCATCTTTTCACCTCACCCTCATCTGTTCTCTCCTTCACGTCCTTCACAAAGAGATGAAAAGAAAATGTACGTACTAAGGAATACGAGAATAGTACCTTCCTACTGTCTGAGCTCCCTGCATAGGTATTCTAATCTGTATATGTTTCTCTCGTATGTATGTTTAAAGCGATGTGGTCTTGACACTGTACCGAAAATAGACCTTCTGTAGTTATGTGTAAAAGTAAGATAACTAAGGAAGCTCAAATTTCATGGCCCGTTTCTTTTTAAATCTTTTTCTCTCCTTTTTTACTGAGGGACACGCAAATGTTTCTCCTAAGTATGTCAGTGTGTTATCTAGACTTTGGCAGGGAAGGTGATGGAGATAGAGAGATAGAGAGAGAGAGAGAGAGAGAGAGAGAGAGAGAGAGAGAGAGAGAGAGAGAGAGAGAGAGAATGAGAGAGAGAGAGAATGAGAGAGTTTGAGACGAAAGACAAGACGATTCCCTTCCATTTTTTTTTTTTTTTTATATTTTCGTTTCTTAACCCTTTCAGTACAGGGACACATTTTTACCTTGAGATTTGCGAACGATTAAACCATTTTATTTACATTAAAAATAGTCTATGGAGGCCAGAAGATTAATTACCATAGTCTTTTATATTTTGACAACCCACATGAGTTTCTGAAGCTGTACAAAATCACCAAATAGTAAGCAGAATAAACATGAAAAAGCGTCATGGCACCCAAACGAAACGTGCTCATCAATGAAGGCTAAGCTCGGTAGGCGGGGGTCAGTCTTGCTTCCTCTTTACCCCGCGTCTGTGCCAAGGGAATGTGATATATGTACAGCGGAGGGAGGGGAAAAAAATGCCACGTCAATAAATCGTGTTTCCCCCGTGGTGGTGTTGGTAGTGTTGGTGGTGGTGATGTTAGTGATGGTACTGGTGATGAGTGTTGTGTTGCCTTGTGTCTATTATGGTGTTGTGGTGTTATGGTGGTGGTGGCTATGGTATGTGACGTGTATTAAAGAGTTTTTTGTTGATTTATTGATTGTTATTGTTTCTCTCTCTCTCTCTCTCTCTCTCTCTCTCTCTCTCTCTCTCTCTCTCTCTCTCTCTCTCTCTCTCTCTCTCTCTCTCTCTCTCTCTCTCTCTCTCTCTCTCTCTCTCTCTCTCTCTCTCTCTCTCTCTTTTTGTGAGTGTCAGTCGGAAATTCCTCTACACCTGCCTCACACTTGCAATTACTTGGCTAGTCACAGAACAAAGTGACCGTATATCTGTGACACTTGCTTCATCTATAACCATTTCTGTCCCGCGTGAGAGAGAGAGAGAGAGAGAGAGAGAGAGAGAGAGAGAGAGAGAGAGAGAGAGAGAGAGAAGGAAAAGTAGGAGAAAAATAAATTGAGGGAATAAAAAAATAAAATAAAATAATTTAGTCACACTTAAAAACCCATTACGTTGAATTAAATCATGCCATTCTGCCACTATAAGCATAAAAACACTTAAAAACCCCGTTATCTTCAATTAAATCATGTTATTCTGCCACTACTATCATGAAAAACACCGTAAGAGAGAGAGAGAGAGAGAGAGAGAGAGAGAGAGAGAGAGAGAGAGAGAGAGAGAGAGAGAGAGAGAGAGAGAAACAGTTAGCGTGTCTTGACATATGCATCTCTAACCATTGATTTATAGCCGTGTCTCCGAATTTATTACCTGTACAAACCTGAACAATCTGTAATATTTCTTCCCTTCCTCCTTCAGTGCTAATGGGGCGAGTTTAACCTTGGCTGCCTGTGTCGTGGGAAGTCAGTGGCGCGACGCGGTGCTCAGTAACATAGGGTTGGAGTCTAAACCAGCCGATCTAGGAGACTGGAAATACAAGGCGTTGTGTTTCCTCTCCGGACCATAAAACGCAGCCGCCCGTGTGACAGGTGAATGGATGGATGGATGAGAAAGAGAGAGAGAGAGAGAGAGAGAGAGAGAGAGAGAGAGAGAGAGAGAGAGAGAGAGAGCATATACGGTCAATAAACTAAAATATAGGAAAAAAATACCACGAAGTAAGTAAATTAAATAAAACCCTAATGAAACCATTTATAAGTTTATCGAGGAAATCATAAATACATCATAAGAATTAATAATAGCAGTAGTCACAATGATGGATATAAATAATTCTTAAGATTTTATTGACACTTATAACATCTCCGAGCGACTGTCCCCCACACACACTCCCCATTGGCCAGTGTTTATTGGTACATGTCCCCAACCAAGCACGTGAGGTTCCTCCTACATCCTCACCCTTCACCACTCTGGCTTCTTTTACTTGTATATACTCACTCCTCTCACTAGCCAACCTCACTCCACGTCCTTCAGAGAGAGAGGGGGAGAGGGAGAAGAGATATGCAACTCTCTCCTCCCCTCTCTCAAGTACCAGATATAAAATTGATAAAAAAAAAGAAAAACGAGCTGAGTTACAAAATGTGAAATAAAAGAGACAGTTTTCTTTTTTTTCCCATTGAGAAGTAAAATGTTCAAGGGTAGAGTTACAGACCTTCCCGCCCCTTGGATTTTTTTTTTCTAGGATTTTTATAATGGGTGTGTGTAATTCAGGGATTTAATTTTGTTGTTTTGTTTCGTTTTTTTTTTTATCTTTTGGTATAGAAAGGGATCGTCATACTACTACTACTACTACTACTACTACTACTACTACTACTACTACTACTACTACTACTACTACTACTACTACTAAATTATAATAAACATGATGAAAATTGGTTTCACTGATGGGTCCTTACATTCAACAAATTATATGAATCTGTGTAAGTGATATAGTTCAATTTAAGTGTGTGTGTGTGTGTGTGTGTGTGTGTGTGTGTGTGTGTGTGTGTGTGTGTGTGTGTGTGTGTGTGTGTGTGTGTGTGTGTGTGTGTGTGTGTGTGTGTGGAGTAGAGGGCAGGTGAGGGGCGAGGCAGGGGGCCAGCTGGCAAGGCACTGAGAAGGAGGAAAGCTGTGTATATGGTGATGGTTCGCAGTTTATTATAGTTCTTTTTCGTGTATTTTTCCTCTAAATATGAGAGGCGTTATTTGTTTGGTCAACAGCCGTGTCTCTGTAAAGGTGGCAAGTATCTTCAATAATACAAAAAAAATCTATTAACAATGTGGGAGATTTTGTTTCCCTCGTTCAGTCTTCAGTGTACGCATGCGGGGAAACCTGCTGGCGTGGCGATGGTAAACTTGCATTTCTTCTGACATTCTCTCTTAAAAATGTTTGACGTACGTGCCGCTGCAGCACGTACACTTTGCTGAAAACAATGTACCCTTGTAGTATTTTCCGTCAGCGAACCTTCTTTCATCTAGCAAGACAAGGCTTTCACTCCCTCTTTCTACACACACACACACACACACACACACACACACACACACACACACACACACACACACACACACACGGCAAAACCCTGCACCACCCACATAAGATTATAACTTGCATCACCGTCTAGTATAACCGCATCGCGTCTACCGCCCCTCCCCTCGGGCCAGCCCACACACGGGGCGCCCCACCTCCACCTCTCCGCACTGCGCCATACCGGAGGGGCGAACTAAGAAGACGCACCGTAATAGTGGCTCGTATTTGTGAAGGTAATCTTGCGCTGAGACCTCGTTAGGGCTGCCCGGACAGGGAGTAATGTAGGAGTGTTACAGGAGGGATACAGAGCCGTTGTAGGAGAGGATACACTGGAGTGGTAATGATGAAAGGAGGGCATGGAACTGAATACGTGTAAAGCTACAAGGATTTGATGTAATGTTAGGCTTCATGGGGGAAAGGCTGAGAAAATAAATAATGTATGTGTGTATGTGTGTGTGTGTGTGTGTGTGTGTGTGTGTGTGTGTGTGTGTGTGTGTGTGTGTGTGATGGGTGGCAGGTGGCAGGGCAGGTTTATTTAGTGTTTAGTGACCCTTAGTTCAAATCGGAATGAAGACTTTTCTGCACGTGTCTTCATGGTTCAATGCCAGACATTCAGGAAGAACCTACAGAGACCTTCCTTCCGGCAGAGCAATTGTCTCCTTGATGCAATTTCATCTTTTGTTTCATTAACTTCAAGCTCTTTTTCTGTTTCTTTTCTTTTTACTTCTTCACTTTTCTCCGTCTTTTCCTCTCCCTTTTCTTTCCCCCATTCCTCCCTTTCGTCCTCCTCCTCCTCCTCCTCCTCCTCCTCCTCCTCCTCCTCCTCCTCCTCCTTGTTTCTCAGTCAATCTCTTCTTTACTGCGTCAAAAGAAACCTAACCTTGCCACATTCTAGCGTTGCGTCACTTTCCACACAGTACCACATTTGCTGCAACTTCTCGTCCTCTACTTGATTCATCCTTTTATCTACCATCCCATCTCTTCCTCTTACACTTTTCCTCTCTCTCTCTCTCTCTCTCTCTTTCTCTCTCTTTCTGTCATGTGCCACGTCTGATCTTCCTCTCCCTTTTGTTTTCTGCCTTTTATCTGGGTCTCTTCCCTGGTCTTCGCGGTCGTCGTTAGAGTGTGAGTGAGGAAGGGAGATGGTAGGTCGCAGGTCAGACATGAAGCACCAGTCTGTCATGCTTTATGCTCCAGGGAGTAAGTTTTATCGGCGACCCACACTGCCTGCCACACACCATATTTCACCGTGTACCAATCTCCTCAGCCAGACCAGACTCCCTCCTTTTCTCTCGCCGCCACCACCCCCACCAGCTTAGGTCTCCCAGGGCGTGGCCAATGAAGCTGGCGAGGAGTTAAGGTGTGGATGGTGATTGGGAAGAGATGTTGCTTATGTATGCTGTGTTAATCGCCTGCTGTGTGTGTGTGTGTGTGTGTGTGTGTGTGTGTGTGTGTGTGTGTGTGTGTGTGTGTGTGTGTGTGTGTGTGTGTGTGTGTGTGTGTGTGTGTGTGTGTATATGATGTAGATAGGTTGGTTAAATATGATGTAGAGAGAGAGAGAGAGAGAGAGAGAGAGAGAGAGAGAGAGAGAGAGAGAGAGAGAGTTTGGGGGGGAGAGATGAGGATGTTGTGGATTACCGAAGAGAATAATTAGCCCGCAAAATTACTGCGTGGGAAGGAAAGGCTGGATAATGTCATTTTTTCTCTTTTTTTTCACCACTGTTTGTTATTTTCAACCAGCGCCATTTAGGGAAAGTTCAAGCTCTGGGAATGGACGTAGTGAGGCGAGCAGTTGAGTAAATCTACGAAACGTTTGTGTGAGTGTCGTTTTCCTGTACTACCAACTCTCTCTCTCTCTCTCTCTCTCTCTCTCTCTCTCTCTCTCTCTCTCTCTCTCTCTCTCTCTCTCTCTGGTGCATGAAGTATATAACGCAATAACTGGTTCAGAAATAATCTCGACACATCCTCGAAATAGACAGGTTTGGGAGGCAGAAACACAGCATCCTGTAAAAGTCATCCTGTAAAAGTCAATCTCTTCTCGCATCTAGGTCGTGAGACAAGACACACAACACGCGAGGCGGCTAATCTGTGTCTGTATCTCTAGGTTACACTTCCAGGGTGTTTTTGGAAGTACTTATGTTATTCTTTTCGTGCCTCTACTTTAGTGTTTAGCGTGTGTTGTTATGGCAAGTCTCCGTTCCGTCCGCGCCATCTGTTAAACCCCGAAACTTCTCTTAATTTGAAGATCTTTGAACTCAGGGGCGGAGGAGGAACTTTAACGCGTATTCAAGTCCAAAGTTAAGTTTCGCTCTTGGCACAGGATGAGGGAACGGATGCGAGGAAAACAAGATAATATAGAATGGAAGAGAAACAAAGCGAGGCAGGAGGGATGGTTGGAGAAACGAAGATATCGGGAACGGAAAAAGAAAAGGAGGAGGCTATTTTGAGGTCCGGGTTTTGTTTCGGGGAAGTGGACAAGCGGCAGTGATGTGCGGGACGGGAAATAACATTGTCATATATCAAGTCAACCAGGAAATTGCCTCCGATGCTCCGTCTCGACCCTGTCACTCCCAACTTGAGCTGGAGCAGGCGAGGCTTAACGCAAGCTGTCTTGTTTGTAATAGAAAACCACTTGCATGTTGCTCTTCCCCTCCTCCTCCTCCTCCTCCTCCTCCTCTAGATATCGAGATTAAAGGAAATCAGTTGAGGAAGTAAGAAGGTGTATGATAGAATATGTAGTGTGATCTTCATGTTCTGTGCTTAGCGAGAGGAAAGCGAATCCGCAGAATAAGTAAGCCATGGAAGTCGTCTTGGAAGCCTTACATTCCCAACCTGAGAGGGGAAAAAATAGTAAAGAATGAGATTAATGATAAAAAAAATACCCTGCCGACCGCAGTCATACCTTATTTCTGGCATCAAAATGCTATTGAGGGCGCTGTTGTGACTTCACCAAAAACAAAAACGAAGAAAATGGATTACCGAAGGAAGTCACCGCACCGCGACGGTCTTCTGTTACCCAATAATCCCTTTCTTTGATTTCTGATCCCTTTAACAACTATACCCTGGGTGTCAGAAGCTGCAAAAGTGACTCCAGCGTTCATTTTTTTTCACATCTGATTGGATTTTTCTTTTTTTCTTTAGACATCTGGAAGAAATGTTGAGGAAGGTTAGCACTGGTTACCAAGAGAGAGAGAGAGAGAGAGAGAGAGAGAGAGAGAGAGAGAGAGAGAGAGAGAGAGAGAGAGATGCACATTATGACCTGAAATAAAAAAAAATGTAAATATAGTGCCTCATAAACACACACACATTTGCTACACGGTCAAAACATCAGAACAAAGGAACCCATGACAAGACTGCAGCAGGGTGACGCATTGCCAAATTCTATGTGGCGCTGTTAAGCATATTTTGGCCTAGAACTGTCCTCTTAATTACTGATTGACGGACAGAACAGACGACGTGTTAGTCAGCCAGCCAGCATGTAAGGGGGGAAAAGCCAATGAACTCTCGAAAAGCGAACTCTGCAGCAGGGCGCGAGGAACCTTAACACGGCAGGGGATCCGAGTTTAACCTTCGATTGGTTGACAGTTTACGAGCAGCATGAGGTGAAATGGAGAAACACCACCTTCGTATCTTTCTTCGTTTTTCTCACCATCTCTCTCTCTCTCTCTCTCTCTCTCTCTCTCTCTCTCTCTCTCTCTCTCTCTCTCTCTCTCTTTAGGATGGAGCCACGACTATGATCAGAAAATTTTTACGCAAAACTAAGCGTATCAAAGGCTGCTGGGGAGGAGTGATATGGGTGTTGGAGAAGGAGGATTAAAATGGTGGTACGCAAGAGAGAGAGAGAGAGAGAGAGAGAGAGATATCATAGAAAAAAAATCATAGAAAACCGCGCTACGCATTTTATAGTCACCTAATCATTTCATCCACATACCCACACGCAGCCACACACACACACACATACACGCTGGAAGGCAAACCCAGCCATACACAGCCACGCCCTATGGTAAAGGCGGTCTGTGCTACAGGCTGTGGATGCATTATTCACGAGCCTCGTTTCCTTGTGACTACTGAATCAACGTTCGTCTGTCAGCTTGTTGAGGGCCCTGACTGCTCCTCTTGGCTGGCGCTCCCTCAGGACATACACACGCGCGCACACACACACCTACACAATCTCCCACACAATCTCTCCGCCATAAATCTACATGTGTGACTGGATTGAGGTCATTCATGGCGCCTCCACAAAGGGATTAACCGTGAACGAGGCTGAACGAGGCGCGCTGTGGACGTCACCCAATGCATTTCATCCAGGGCGTGAAAAATGGCGCTAGATACATGGTGTGGCCTGAAAATGGTTTTGTTTATTAATGTCTAGAATATTGCACAGAGGCAGGAAGGAAATGTCCAGCGGTGGGGACTCTCGGGCAAACACCTCCACCATTTGTCCAGCGCCTGTCGCCGACCCCACGTTCTCCTCCGTCGTCCTTCCTCCCTGATGTGTACACAGGGTCTCTCTCTCTCTCTCTCTCTCTCTCTCTCTCTCTCTCTCTCTCTCTCTCTCTCTTGCCTACTGTAAGTCTTATTCTATTTTTCTTTTTCAGACCCCCTTAGAAGTAACGTATGTATATGTTACACCCCGTTTGTGAAATTGCCCATTTCATGAAATGGGCAAACCCAATTCATGAAATGAACCTAACCTAACCTAACCTAACCTAACTCAATTCATGAAATGTGCAATGGAGTGGCCATTTCATGAAATAGTTAGGTTAGATTAGGTTAGGTTCATTCATGAATTGGGTTTGCCCATTTCATGAAATGGGCACTTCACAAACGGGTGTAACATATACACCACTCAGCCTGCGTTTTACCTCTCTCTCTCTCTCTCTCTCTCTCTCTCTCTCTCTCTCTCTCTCTCTCTCTCTCTCTCTCTCTCTCTCTCTCTCTCTCTCTCTCTCTCTCTCTCTCTCTCTCTCTCTCTCTCTCTCTCTCTCTCTCTCTCTCTCTCTCTCTCTCTCTCTCTCTCTCTCTCTCTCTCTCTCTCTCTCTCTCTCTCTCTCTCTCTCTCTCTCTCTCTCTTACGCCTGCCTGTCTCGTCTCCCTTTTCCAACATTTCCGTCTCCTGTTTCCCTCTTTTCTTCCTGCTTCCCTCGCTTCTTTCTTACTTCCATGTCTTGGGTCTCTCTCTCTCTCTCTCTCTCTCTCTCTCTCTCTCTCTCTCTCTCTCTCTCTCTCTCTCTCTCTCTCTCTCTCTCTCTCTCTCTCTCTCTCTCTCTATTGTTCTTTCCTTGTATTTCTTCTTAACGATTTTTCCTCCCCACCCCACCACTACCACCACTACCACCACCACTACCTCCACCACTACGACTACTTCCGCCACAAGCACCACCACCCACCACTAGCGTCAGGGAAATTAAGGAAGTTTCTTCGTGGGTGCATCCATCAGAAAGAATGAAGAAAAAAGTTAAGAGGATCATCACTCTCTCTCTCTCTCTCTCTCTCTCTCTCTCTCTCTCTCTCTCTCTCTCTCTCTCTCTCTCTCTCAGCAGATCGGAGGCAATGGCGATGGCGATAAATATAGTGGAGTAATTAACCTGGCCAGCGATTTGGGCAGCGATTGATTCACCTGGTGGGTCGTCCATCAAAGAGACGTGGCGATTGAGGTGCGTCTCTCTCTCTCTCTCTCTCTCTCTCTCTACGCATTTTTGACTGGTTTATTTGTCGTTTAGTAGCATATTATTTGCTCCTGCAGTGTTAGTGTTACGTATTTTCTCCCTATAGTTCGTCTTTTCATAGCATCGTTTCACGGTGTATTTATCAGTGGAGTGTGTGTGAGTTCTATAGATATGGCTGGCCTGTAATGTTAATGAAAGACGTACCCGCAAAAATTACCTTATCTGGATATATTCTATTTGTAAAGAGAGTATAGAGTTCTAAACTACTATGATGTAAAATATTAATCACAAAAAGAAAGTTGTTCATTCTCCCAGAACTACAGGAACACTGCGGAAACGTTATGGCGGATGACGAGACAATATCCTGGGAAAAAAAAAAAAAAAACAGCAACATAGAAAACTGACCCCAGAAGCAAGGAATAAAATGAGTGGCAGACGGAAAGGAAAAACAATATGTAAATGTAGATGCATTAGAGCAGAAAAAAAAAAAAATGTATTCGTATAAGCTGCAATTGGGGAGGGATTAAGGAATATGGAGGGCAAGATGGAGAGAGGAAGGGAGAGAAGTGAGGTGAAACAAAACATGCGAAGTGAAAGAAAATAAAAGGCAAAGGGAAAGGGGAGTGCATGTAAAGAAGCGGAGGAAAATGACGAAGAAAATGGTGAGTGAGAATAATGGAGTAATGATGAGGTATTTTTTTTAACTATAATGGATGAAGAAAAGAAAGATGGAATGAGGAGAGGAAGGGAGAAGGGAAGAAATAATGGCATAACCTGAGAAAAGAGTGAATTGAGAAGGAACGGTGAAGAAAGTAAGCTAGATGAATGAAGGATGTGAGGTAAAGGCGTGGGATGAAGGAAGGATGAAGGAAGAAGAGTAAAAGTAAAGGAAGCCAAAAATTTAAGGGAAAACAGGGAAAAGAAGAACGAGGGTGAATTTGTGAGCGAAGTGAAGCAAAAGGCTAAGTAAGACGATGGATGAATGAGATATTGAGAGTGTAAAATAGAGGAAGAACATTAATAGACGAATGAAGGAAGGGGCTAATCGGAGAAATAAGGGAGAATAGATAGACTGGAGAAAGAGTCCATTAATGAGGGAGTCCCTGGCGGCGCGGCATCCTGGCGACACCTGACTGTATAAGATATGATTAATGATCGCCTCATATTTATGGTGGCGGCTGTTGTGACTGACGCGGGCTGATAACATTGATGAATTTGAATAAGAGAAAAATATGGAAAGGGTGCAAATGACGAGCACCACCACACCCGTGTTCGTCCCCAATCCACGGCACGGCACCACACGGCACCGAGGCCACACACCAGCCTGGTGGGGAGCAGGCGGTGAGGCGCTGCGTGCATTTAGGGCACGATATTTTTATGGCAATATTGGTGCACTGGTGTCAAGTGCATCCTCCATCACACCCGTTAAAGCTCACACTCGCGAGTATGCACACACACACACACACACACACACACACACACACACACACACACACACACACACACACACACACACACACACACACACACACACACACACACACACACACACACACACACACACACACACACACACACACACACACACACACACACACACACACACATTCATAAGGTCGCCTGGCTCAGTTCTGCAGCAATATTCATAATTTAATATTTTAAATTCTGCTCACGGTTTGGGGTTCCTTTATGCTCACCTCCAGACATGACAAGCTTAAGACTCGGTCCTCCTCAACCTTTCCATTCCAACCTTTATCCTCACTCATACTGCTCAAGAACGCGTGCGCGCATACACACCACCCATCCACACACACACACACACACACACACACACACACACACACACACACACACACACACACACACACACACACACACACACACACACACACACACACACACACACGTATATTATTGGTTTGGCACATTCCCTGTCGCCAAGACCACGTGCTCGTAGCAGAGGTTGATGCTTCATAGTTAGTAGCGCAAATTAACGTGGTGTTAAAATCATACCCATAGACAATGGATTGTGCAAGTCAATATGATTAGGGATCTGTAATGTGAAGTAATGGTGGATGCACTAGTGTTCATATCATTGTTTGGTTTCAACTTACGTAAATCTTTAAGTTTTTGCTACTTTCCTAAGAGTAAATGCAGCTGGATGCCCGCATGTACTTCACATTGTCTGGAAGCTGTTTGCCTTAATTATTTCAAATCTTGAAATAAACGAAGCATGTTTACATTTGCTACATCATCTGAAAGTCTGAAGTCCTGAAATAACTTTAATACATTCTTTTCATCAATTCCACCAAACTCATATTGTGCATCTTTCCAAGAGAAAGAAAATGTCTGTCTGTATGTTCTAATATGATAATAGAAATAGGAGCTGATTGTGTATTATCTTTATTTCATGACTGATGGTATTCAGTTTCAATCTAAAGCCAAGATTCGGAAGAGTATTTCGTTACCGTCTCTGTTCCAACGAGCTCTTCCATCTGGAGGCCTATTACGTTTTAGCTTTTAATCCTCTGTATAATTTATATCATAGTTAAATCTTTCTCTCTGTGTGTGTGTGTGTGTGTGTGTGTGTGTGTGTGTGTGTGTGTGTGTGTGTGTGTGTGTGTGTGTGTGTGTGTGTGCACGAGCGCGTTTTTTTCTTTCTCCATTTGTTACATTATTTTTTCTTCCTTATATATTCCACCCTGTCTTCTTTAAAGTCTTCTCCGTTAAGGCGCGCCCTTCGTGTTTGTTTTTGTCTCTTCTCAAACGTTTATTTACACTTTTTATTCATATTTTTGTTGTCTTTTCGAGAGGGTTCAGCGTGCGGGGATCATTGTCTCAATTGACGGGAAAAAAGAAATCCCCTGTTTTATTATCTCTTCCAACCTTCTCCCTTACACTTCCTCGCCACGTAGTTCCCTCAATTCCACGTCTGTCCTTACGTCTATTGGTGTCTCGTTCGTCCCAGCGCTCGCTCCTTGCTGCTCATCTTAGGTGGCACAGAGACGCGGGTTTGTGTTGGTCTGTGTTGCTCGACTTAACACCTCCTTTTGTAGTGCGTCTTTGTGTGTGTGTGTGTGTGTGTGTGTGTGTGTGTGTGTGTGTGTGTGTGTGAGGGAAGACGAGATTAAATAGTCTTGATAAGATAAATTTGCAGCTGTTTTCTTGTATAAGTTGTAATGGATATCGTTATTCTTGCGTAAGGCCAGACTTTCATTTTCCAAACATTTTTTTTCTTCTTTCAGCATTCCTGATCTCGTTCCTAGTCTCCGTCTCGTGTCATTCTTATGAAATCTCACATGTTTGCTCTCTTAACTTTCCCATTATTCTTATTTCTTGAAACTAAATGATCTTAAAGGTAAGAGTCATACGTTATCTCAACAAGTATTCTCTCTTTCTATGTAGTAGTGCTTATGATGAGGCATTCTCTTAATAGTCTTTGAATTCACTGCTTATCAATCATCTAGGTTATTATTGCTAAAAATCAAATATCATCACATTACTTTCTTTGCTAACCACCGTTGAGTGATGAGGTTTGTTCGGCGTATGTCCTGTAGTGGATGTCAAAGAAGTTCAGCTTAGGGTGTTATGCAGACTAAAGCTCTATGATGTAATATAGTCACCAGTATCCATTTATCAACACTGTACCTGCCATAGTTTAAAGCCCTCTCATTATTCCCGCTCTCCTCCATCCGAGTAAGATTAGCATCCTTTCACTCTCTTCTTAGCGCACCTTCTCACATGTTCTCTTCATATTTTTTCATTATCGTCTTTCTTCTCTATATACATAAACAACTTATCTATCTCCCTAGTCTTATTTATTCATGATCTCCCTCTCACCCCGTTGCTTTGCTCTCACACACTCTCTCTCCCCTGTTTCCCTCCCCTCCTCATTCAGTCTTGTCTCCCTTCACTTTGCTTTTTCTTAACCGTCTTTTTACTCCTCCTCAGCCTCCTGTCCTGCTCCTCTAGTGGTGCCAACGTATCTATATTTGTAGCTCTCTCTCTCTTTCTCCCTTGTTCTCTTCCCCGACAGTCTCTCTCTCTCTCTCTCTCTCTCTCTCTCTCTCTCTCTCTCTCTCTCTCTCTCTCTCTCTCTCTCTCTCTCTCTCTCTCTCTCTCTCTCTCTCTCTCTCTCTCTCTCTCTCTCTCTCTCTCTCTCTCTCTCTCTCTCTCTCTCTCTCTCTCTCTCTCTCTCTCTCTCTCTCTCTCTCTCTCTCTCTCTCTCTCTCTCTCTCTCTCTCTCTCTCTCTCTCTCTCTCTCTCTCTCTCTCTCTCTCTCTCTCTCTCTCTCTCTCTCTCTCTCTCTCTCTCTCTCTCTCTCTCTCTCTCTCTCTCTCTCTCTCTCTCTCTCTCATTCAAAGGAAATAAAATGGTTCAGTGCATCAGTTAAATGTTTCCCTTCACAAGAGTTTTTTTTCTATTTTTCTTATCTTCTTTTTTTCTTTCTTTCTATTTTTTCCTTTGCGTGTCAGTCTCGCAGATCATTTATGGAGCGCGTGACGTCAGCGGCTGGATGGGGCGCTCAGGTAACGGCACGTCATTAGGAGCCAATTTCCCGGCACATAGCGTGAAGGAGGCAAACAAACAGGACTCGATGCCTCTCCTCCTCTCCTCCCACTCCTCTCGGTCTTGCTGTCTTATGTGTCCTTTGTGCTGTCTCCTCCCACCTTCTTTCTCCTTTCCCCATCTTTTAACCTCCTTCAGTACTGGGACACATTTTTTACCTTGAGATTTGTGAACGATTAGACCGTTTCATTTATATTAGGAAGGTTGTATTGTGGTCAAAAGATTAATGGCCACAGTCTTCACTATTTTGATACTCCACTCAAGTTTCTGAAGCTGTATTAAATCACCAAATAGTAAGGAGAATAAATATGAAAACGCATCTTGGTATTGAAGGGGTTAATGTCTTTTCATCTTTTTCCCCCACCTCTGCCTTGCTGTTTCCTGTCTCCTCCTGCTTCCCGCTTCCTCCCGCCTTGCTGTGTCTTTCGTCCTCCTGCCGCCCACATCCTCTTCCTGTTCTACCCACTCGCCATTGTCTTGTCTCTCTCTCTCATTATGTATTACAACTGAGCTACATGTGTTTTGCTTGCCGGTGCCAATAAATCAATGAAAGGAAAATCATTGAGTCCCACAGTCCAGCTTTTTGAATCAGGAACAATGTACTCATAGAAAGCTGTATAACTATGTCGTAAAGTAAGGCAAAATTGTACTGCCTTTGTCCTGTGTTTGAAAATATTATGTTTCTCTGTTTCCTTATACTAGAAGCGGCCAACGAATACTCCAAATAAGAGATTGATTATAATGACTGAAAAGACACTTGTTTTGCCAGCCTGGTAGTCATCTGCTCTTAAGTTGCTTGTGTGTATTCTCTTTTTTTTTTTTTTACCTTATTACACTTTAGCTTGGTCTTTTTACAGGTTAAAGGTGTGTTATGAGTACATTCTATCTTAAAACCTAACCAAAAGTAGTCTAAATTATGCTTGTGTGTTATAATTTGTGTATTTTAGACTGCATGCCTTTTGACTATAATGTTTCTGAAATGGCGCTTGTTTTTTGCCAGCCTGGAGGTCATCGGCTCATAAGTTGCTTGTATCTGTTCTCTTTATGTGTTAGACTGCATGCCTTCCCTTCGGTCCCTCTTTTAATCGTGTAGGCGGAATAATTAGCGGGGATTGAACATTGAGGGAAGAGAAAGGTAAGCCGCTGAGCTTCACCTATTAGAGTTTTTTTTGTCTCATTTTTGGTTTGAACTTGAAGAATATTGGATTGGAGATTATATTAAAACTATGACTTACGTAGGCAGAACAGAAATTACTGAAGAACATGGAGAATGGAGGCAGAATAAATTGTGTTACGCTAGAATTTGATGTGAAGAGAAACGAGAGGATGGTAAGTAGCAGATATTAAGTTAGGTACCTTGGACTTACCTGTCAAGAAAAGAAGTGAGAAGAGGATGGAAGTAAAATAAGTTTGTCACGTTGGAAGTTACCTGTGATGAAAAGAAATGAGAAGAGGATGGAAATAGAATGAAATAGCAGAAGATAAGCCTACCTGTTACCTGTCAAGAATATAAATGAGTAGAGATGGAAGTAAAATAATTCTGTCACGTTGGAAGTTACCTGTGATGAAAAGAAATGAGAAGAGGGGATGGAAATACAATGAAGTAGTAGATATTAAGTCTCACCTTCACGTAAACATATTCTAATATTTCGTTTTCAGTTTCTATAAGTAGTGACAATGCACATCACGGAAAATAACATACAGGGGAGGCTCATCTACACTTTAGGCTTTATTTTCTGTTTAGCTGTTTATTTATTTTATTTTTTTATTCATTCATTCATTTTTTCTATTTATACCATGTGGGCTTTTCACGGAAATTTATGGGCTAAAGGGGATACTTTTATCTATGTTTAGGTATTTCAGGAAGGGTAAAGGAAAATTTCGTAAGAGAATAGTACTGACTGAGTAAGCGGTGCGGTACGAAAGATTACACTCAGCAGAATCTCATCTAAAAGTGAATATTGCCTTCCTCTCTCTTTACTGTTGATCTTCTAGGAATAATGAGGTAAAGATACACAACAAACAGTACTCAAACATTAAACACTGCAGTACAAAAGACAACCTGTAGTAAAAAAGCTCATCAAACCACGAATATAGTCTCTCCTCCACTCTCGCCTGGGAATAGCGGACTCGTATCAGCCACACAGCACTATTTACACAGCAAACGATACATTACAAAGCATGACTCGCACTACTAACACTCGAGAACTCTTCATGTACAAAGGATTTCCCGCAACGCTTCTCGGTAAGGGCGCTGTAAAATGGGATTAATGGATGCTGGAGTGCGTTCATCGGCGCTGTGAGTAATCCCGGAAGAGCGAAAGGGGGAGAACTGGCGGAGTGGAAGCAAAGAGTACTCGTGGTCCCCGGTTGAAGGATCACCGCACGCTTGATCCCACATGAATGAGAGGCCGCTGCAAATATCTCACCGGTCTGCCCCTCCATCTCCCTCTCTCTCTCTTTATCCTCCTCCTCCGCCTGCCATTAGTCTCTCGCAACGAGTGCGCATGTGTGGGAGGTAGATTGCTCAGTCTTTCATGATTGGCGAGAGGGAAAGAGATATAAGGAAGAGCTGGTGAAGGATGAGGTGGAGATGAAGGAGGAGAGGAAAGGGTAGGAGAAAGTGAAGGAAAGGAAGGAAGAAGAGATTGGAGTGAGAGAAAGTGAATAAAAGAAAAAGGAAGGAAAGAGAAGTGAGAGGGGGAAAGGATAAAGTGTAAGAGGAGTAAAAAGAATGAAGGAAGTTTTGGAAAAGATGAGGGGAAGGGGAAGAGGGAGAAATAGGAATGAAAAGGGTAAGAAAAAGCGAAGAAAGAAACAGAATGAAAAGAAAAAGAAAGAAAAATATATAGAGAGGAAAATGTTAAAAGAAGATAAGAAAGAAGGAATAGATGTGAGAGAGAAGAAGAGAAGGAAGGCAGCAGCAGGAGGAAGAAGAGGAGGATGCTGTTTAATTAGATGAGTTTGTTCAGGAGGAGTTGGTTTTTTTTAGTCATCAATACTGGACAACGAGTAAAGGATGACACCCCTCACCTTTCACCATCCACCCTTCATCTGCAGGTCCCTCCTTGCTTATTTTCTTGCTTCCTGACTCCCACATGTCCTAACCCTTCAATTGCTGTTAATACTCCACTCAACCTTCCTTATTAACTGGTCAATTCATTGTGTGGGTCATTAATGAACAGACACACACACAAAACAAAATATATGGATCACTTATATCAAGATGCTTTAGTTGAAGTGATATGAAATTTTAATGCTGTGTTTACGTGTTTAGTGACAGATTAGTAAGTTTTTTGCTTTATTGATATAAGAATACTTTTCAGTGGTGACGAGATAGCAAAAGGTTTCTGAACACGAGATTAAACTGTGCGAGAATTTCCTTGTTATTGTTTTGTGTATAGTGATTGATGCTTTCTATGGGGTATTCTATTCAGTAGCATTCCACGCATGTCTTTTATTCAGCAGCACTCTACACTACTCGGTTCTCAAAACAAAGCTTAGTGTTCCTTACGTGCGTACACCCGCTACACTCGTGTTGGCAATGATTTGGTTTTAAACTGTTGTTTATTTCTGCATTCCATTATTCTCGTGCAAACTTATGAACGTGCTCTCGTTTTTTGTCCACCTGTGTTTCAACTTTCCTGCCAGACAAGTGCCACAACATTTAGTTTTTCCCCCCAAACACTTTATGCACCACGTTTAGTAACCAAGTTTGAAAAAAAATGCAGGTTGAAAAAAAGAGTATTTGCCCTCACTGGCCACGGAAGTTTGAACCCCGTGGTCTCATTTATTATGCATGAAATGTACTCACGTTGGTGTGGTTGTGATGCTGTGACGAGATTGCTGTGCACATCTGAGCGCGTTTACGGTGAGCGTGTAGCCAGATGGTGGTGCCCTAAGCTGCTCCCCGGGCGGTGATACTCGTACAGCAGCTTACAACGTGTTCCGAGTGTTGATGCTTCAGTTCGCGCCTTCTCTCCTGACCCAGATTTCCTCCGCTTGCTCACTTCTTGCTTTCCTTTTCTTGTTTCTAAAATCATCTGTTCTCTTAGCATGTTCATATATAATTATTGATCACTTTTTGTTACGTTCAACTAGTCCACAATCCTATTTTCTCATGGTTAACGTGAATTTTCTCAGTTTGATCAGCGTCCAGCGTCAAAAGCCACGTCAGATTAACCTTCAGATGAGTGAGTCTGTGGCGGCTTGCCTTCCGTCTTGCTGTGTCAGTGGGTTACAGAGAGAGCCCGAATATTATATGTGGGACGTATGGTTGTGTCTGCCAAGCTCCCCGCGCCAGCCTCACGCAGCACCACCACCACCAACGGCCTCGGGTTCTCTCAGGGAGGCAAATGAAAATTGTTGCTTCACCATGTTCCCTGCGTGTAAACAGGCGGTGGGTTGCCGCGGCGGTGACGGTGAGGCGAGCCACCAGTTTAGACTTTATCTCCGACATTACGGCCTCGGGTGTCCAGGTGGTAGTGTCCCTCTCCTTTCCCGCCCATCCCGCCCTCACCGCCCACCTTGCCGTATCCCAACACCTGCTGCGCCTCTGTTTTCCACGCTTCGCTCGACTTTATCATCAAAGTTGTTATCGGCAGCAGGCTTACTGACTTTGCTTCTTCTTGGTGTTTGTTTCCCCACTCCTCGGTTCACTTCCTAGAGCCGGCTTCACTGTCCGTTTTTGTAATGTATTCTCTCTCTCTCTCTCTCTCTCTCTCTCTCTCTCTCTCTCTCTCTCTCTCTCTCTCACACACACACACACACACACACACACACACACACACACACACACACACACACACACACACACACACACAAACCTTTACAACGTGCAAGCAAAAGTTGACCTGTAGTCGTCACTTTGTACACACACTTGGCTTCGTCACAGCAAGTATTTACTAAAACATTCTAGGTGCACTTGATGCCTCGAGGAATACACAGCGAATATTCACCTTCCACTATGAAGTAACGAGTGAGTGTGCTAGGTGTGCTTCACGTGTCCCGATACGTACACTGATTTATTGCACCTGGCTTCGTCGAGCGTCCCGGTAAGGTTAAGTAAGTTGTCTCACATGTTTGAGAGGTCACCCGGAGCCTCCCTCACCTCCCCTCGGTTGCAGCTCCTTCATGACTGGCTGACGGAGCAGTCTTGACACAGCGTCGCAGGTGTGTTTGGCGCCCCTCACTCCTCCCATACCCCTCCCTGTCTTACTTACTCCCCTTCCTCCTTACCCACCACTCCGGCCAACACCTCCCACTCTCTCCCACTGCCTCCCATCATCCCTGGCAAATACCGCTGCCCTGAATCCCCACCTACGCTTCTACCCACCCCCTGCTCTCCCCTACTTATCTCCCACACCTCTCCTTAACAGCCCTACCTCTCCCGGCTACCACCCTCGCCCCTCCCTGCCATACTCTCGGCAAGGAGCCAAGCGCAACCTATGAGGTGTGGAGCAGACTAGGGCAGAAGGGAGCGGCGAGGGTGTGAGTTGAATAGATATATATCTATGTTTCTGTTGGTCCGCCACAAACGCTTCTGTAAACAAACTAATAATAGTTGAGTTGTAGTCGAGGGCTTGACGTGTGTGTGGCAGGCAAAGGGCAGCTCCTCATCCTCCCAGGTATCATTTGACAGAGTAGACGCAGTAGTGCACATCACTCTATTATTATTATCATTATTATTATTACAATTATTGTTGTCGTCACACATGGATTAGCAATGATTCATCAATGTCTGATGACTATGTAATGAATAGTTCACGAGCGTCACGTTTTCCAATAAATTGCAATTCGGGTGTTGGGAAAATTTTTTAAATATTTGTAGCGCACTAGATTACAACACGTGTCCAACAGCTAGCAACGGCTGGGAGAGTGGGAGAGGGAGAGAGGGGGCTGTGTTTGCCGCTTTGCTTGTCACGATCCATAGACAACAGGGGAGGTTGGTGCGGATGTCGCGTGTTTTAAGGTGGTTGAAATAGATTACCTACGTGACATTGAGGTAAATTAAGTATATTAGGTTCTTAAGCGAGTTTATACTTGGGTGAAGAGGCGCAGCTTTCTGAAACACTGTGAAGGTGAAGTGATGGTGGTGCGTTACTTGTTGTTTGTCGTTAGCCAAGCAGATGAAAGGAAACAACAGGAACTAGACCACCGTTAATTTCTGTGTTTTTCTTTTTGTTGTTATTATCATTTTGTATTAAAGTCTTACTGTTCTCTTCTATTCCCTTTTATTCTACTTTCTTTTCGTTTTCCTGTTCATTTTCCTGTTTTCCTCTCCCCGTTGTTTTATTCTTTCTCTTCATCATTTTTTCTTCTCCTCGTCTTCCTCTGCATCATTACCAGTTATTTACAGTATGGCAGCGGCGAGTACCTTTCACACGCAGCTGCGCAACACTCCCACGCACCACCACCGCCACCGCAGCCATTATAGCGGCCGCCGAGCACACAAAAATAAGGCAGCATCTATATAACAGTAACAGGTTTGTGAAGGGAGATTACAGCCTCGCGCACAACATGTTATAATAGTCTTATGGAAAGTCGCTGCACCGGAGAATTATAATAGTGCTCTGCTGTGAAAGCCCAATACGTTACATTTGTTTTCATTTTTATTATCTTTTTTTTCCCTCGTGTATGTGTGTGTGTGTGTGTGTGTGTGTGTGTGTGTGTCTGGGAAAGAGGCAAGAGCAAGCTGTCCATATATATCACGTTTCTCTTGATGTTCTAATTATACGGTATTGTTTAACACTCTGAAAATTCCCTCGTAAAGTGTTCCTACGTGACAGAAAAAATCCCGGGTATTTTCCCCTTGCGTAATAGTGAAATATATGGCACAGCAGGGTGGTGTGGGGGGAGGAGGGGAGGAGGGTACAAGTGGCATGAGGAAAGGGGAGAGAGAGAGAGATAGGAGGGGAGAAAGAGGGAGGGAGTGCATGCTTCTTATTTGTTGGCTATTGTGATGTGTGTGTGTGTGTGTGTGTGTGTGTGTGTGTGTGTATGAATGACGTGCACGCATGTAGAAATAAGTGATGTGATGTGCACTTTTTTTTTTACTGTTAATGTAAATGGAAGTTAAAGATATTGTGTAGTACAAGAAGTAAATACGTGTACATTAGTGACGATACTGCCACACACACACACACACACACACACACACACACACACACACACACACACACACACACACACACACACACACACGCACAAAGTCTCGAGAAATCAATACTGTGTGTGCGTCCTGTCTGAGTGCTCCTAGTACTGCTTCTCCTCCTCCTCCTCCTCCTCATTTTCCTCCTCCTCTCCTCCTCCTCCTTCTTCTCTTACATTATGTGGCGAAGCTTATTATTATGAGACCTTCACTTACTAATGTGAAGGAAAACAAATACAAGGTTAGCTAGCCAATTTGTTGCGTACCTTCGAATTATTAGAGGCAGTGTAGTCAGCGGCACTCAATCTTGTGTTAATCTCGGTGTGTGTACTCTCCGATAGGGTAATCAGGAGAGCGTCAATATTATCACGCCTCACGCATTTTATTCCGCACACGTAAATCGGATCGTAAACTTCGTTTGTTGGTTTTGTACATTCATATAGTAATGGTTCCGATATTGGGAGCTCCTTTGCACCTGCTGGAGGGGAGAGAGAGAGAGAGAGAGAGAGAGAGAGAGAGAGAGAGAGAGAGAGAGAGAGAGAGAGAGAGAGAGAGAGAGTTCGCACCTGCTTGAGGGAAGACAGGAAGTGGGGAACTAGAGAGAGAGAGAGAGAGAGAGAGAGAGAGAGAGAGAGAGAGAGAGAGAGAGAGAGAGAGAGAGAGAGAGAGAGGTGACTTGTGGTTGGAACGTTCATGTGTGTGTGTGTGTGTGTGTGTGTGTGTGTGTGTGTGTGTGTGTGTGTGTGTGTGTGTGGGTGTGTGTATATGCTTGTGTATTCGTGTGTTCGTGTGTAACTGTGTGGGTGTGTGCATTTGCGTGTGTGTAAACGATGTAAGTTGAACGCTCCCAGTAAATTAGAGGTCCCGGTGGTGTTGCACATTTTACCTCACCAGCACATAAATTTGTTAAGTGTGCTGCACCCGTGAGCTGTTAGGGCGAGGAAGGAAGGAAGGAAGGAAGGAAGGAAGGAAGAACTCCCTTAATATCATCTTCATTTTTCTGATGGCCTTACTTTGAGAAGAAACATCACGAAGGAGTAGGATAGCAAGATGTGAAATGTCTCCTGTCCTCTTCGTCTGACTTCTGATTCAATGCCCTCCAAGCCTTCCAAGTCTTGTCTTCCGTTCTTTTACACTGCCTGCACTTCCCTCAAATGGTCTGTAATCCTCGGAATGGGAGCTATATTTCCCAAACACTAGTTCCTCTACCCCCATTTCCTTGTCCTATTCCACCCTTCCTTCTTTTTTTTATTCGATTTTATCTTCCTTTCATCCCTTTCATCTCTCTCTCTCTCTCTCTCTCTCTCTCTCTCTCTCTCTCTCTCTCTCTCTCTCTCTCTCTCTCTTCATAGCTAACTCAAATCAGGCTAATCAGAATTCAGCTTTGTTGGGATTCATGAAAATTACACAAAACAATGCTAATTCGTACGTTTTCTTTTTTCATTCAGCTGCTGTGTTTGCTTTTCATCATTACTTCGGTGTTCGTAGAGGTACATTAGCAGCGCATGAACAAAAGAATGGGAATGTATTAAACGTGACGGGCAAAAGGACTATCACAATCGATGCATCCTGTTTTGACTACTTGATAAGGCTGGAACGAGTGTCACTGTTGGGTTTATTTGTAAGGTGGAATTTGAAAGAAGAGGGAAAGAGGAAACGAGAGAGAGAGAGAGAGAGAGAGAGAGAGAGAGAGAGAGAGAGAGAGAGAGAGAGAGAGAGAGAGAGAGAGAGAGAGAGAGAGTCGAGCGTTCAGCGTTGGCCAGTTTTTTTCTCTTTTCCGTGATCAACAACGATTTTTTGGCACTTTCTCTCTCTGGAGTTTCTTAGTTAGGACAGTACCGTAAAGAAGGAAAACGGTACACTATCTCTATCAATTTTTTTGTGTGTCCATCCAAACAACAACTTATTTCTAGTGTTCAGAATGCTAACAAGGAGTAAACATGAAAGTAAAAAAGGGTTAAGTGGAACGAGTAAGGCGCTGCAGTCTCTCCCTCACTTATCAAACTATACTGACATAAAGCATTGTTCTTTAGCATCTTTTATACTAATCTTCCTATTTATCATTGAGCTTTCTTTTCTTATCCTTCTTCTACCTTCATTTTCTATTCCACATGTCACACTTTTAGATCAGAGAGTGTAACTTTAGACATCATTTTAAGAGCAAACAGAGGCTTAGCTGTTAGTTCTTTTATTACTGTTTATCAAGTGTGTTCCTTCTTTATTATTTCATCCTGCTGCGCTCCTCCTCTGCCTCCTCTTCCTCCTATTCTTCCTCCTCTTCTTCCTTCTCCTTTACTTGCATTAGTGAGAGTGTAATGATGTTTATCTAGCCTGTTATCCCACTCATTATTTTTATTTCGTAAGATTCCGTTTCCTTCTTCCTCTTTCTCCTCCTTCAGGGTAATTACTTCCTTAATTTTTGCCACTCCTTTAAATTTCTCCCACTCCTTGGTGTGTTACTGTGTTTTTTGCCTGCGAGTTCTTATCATCTTCTGTCGGATTGTTTGTGTCCTTTGCTGTCTGTTTGCACATTTCTGTCTTTCTAAGTTCGTGTTTGTTTTCGTGAATGGTGTGTGTGTGTGTGTGTGTGTGTCTGTTTTGGCATCTCTCTTGTTTTTTCTCTATCGTATGTTTCTGTCTTATTTGGCTTCCTCCTCCTTTCCTCAACTCCCACTCATCTTTCCATCTCTTCCCTGTTTGTCCTTCACCAATTGTGCTCGTCTCTATTACGTTTCTCTCACTTCTTCGGTTGCCATTCTTTGTTTTTCATTCTCTCTCTCTCTCTCTCTCTCTCTCTCTCTCTCTCTCTCTCTCTCTCTCTCTCTCTCTCTCTCTCTCTCTCTCTCTCTCTCTCTCTCTCTCTCTCTCTCTCTCTCTCTCTCTCTCTCTCTCTCAATTTAATTACCCATTCACTCGGCACAATGCTCTCTCTGTCTCGCTTTCTCTCACTCTCACATCTTGCCTTTCCCTCGCCACCAGCATATATCTCCATTTCCTTCGTACTTATATCCGTGTTCTCTTCTCTCCCACTGCAAATGTCTTCCTTCCCACCTGCCTCCATCCTCAGCAGCCTCGCCCGGCTCCTCTCGCTGCCCATCACGCCCTCCCTGCGATCCTCCATATAGCTGGAGGTTACAAACGCGACCTCTAACCTTTTGCCTGTGGAGATTGTGCTTGCTGCCGCGTTATTCAAGGGGACGCTGCTCTGTGTGTGTGTGTGTGTGTGTGTGTGTTTCATTATCTGTCTCTCTTTCTCTCTTTTGTTTATATTGTTTGTCCATTTGTTTGACTGGCTGTGAAGATTTCTGCCTATTTGTTTTACTTCTGCCTTTGTCTTTCTGTTGTGTTTGTCTGCTCTCTCTCGCTCTCTCTCTCTCTCTGTCTCTGTCTGTCTGTTTGTCTTTCTGTCTGTCTGTCTGTTTGTTTGTCTGTTTGTTTGTGTCTGTCTGTTTCTTTCTGTCTCTGTCTCTGTTTCTGTTTCTTTCTGTCTCTGTCTGTCTCTGTTTCTTTCTCTCTTTTCTCTCTCTCTCTCTCTCTCTCTCTCTCTCTCTCTCTCTCTCTCTCTCTCTCTCTCTCTCTCTCTCTCTCTCTCTCTCTCTCTCTCTCTCTCTCTCTCTCTCTCTCTCTCTCTCTCTCTCTCTCTCTCTCTCTCTCACACACACACACACACACACACACACACACATACACCACCGAGGGAATGACCTACACTCGGGGACAGAAGCCAGCCACTGTTCATCCTCTACCGACAAAATGGACTCCTCGCCTTTTGTTCCCTCAATTTTTTTTTTTTTTGTCGCCTTCCAGCATTACAATAAATTCAGATAAAGAAGAGCCGATGACCCTGTACAGGATACCTATCGGCTGACAATCACCAGTGGACTCCTTGCCACCCACAGACGCTAAGCCTGTCACGTCACGGAACACGACAATTGGGTTACTCTGCATCATACTTCCATCTTGCCATGACCTCTCCGTCCTCCTCTTGCCTCGTTCTGTTTTTCTCCTCTCCATTCTTGAAGTGTACAGAGTTGAAGGATATTGGAATACAGAGAACAGTAGTAGTGCATGTGATAATGGTGATAAGAATCGTAGATGTAAAAAATAGTAGTGGTGGATCAATTATTAGTAGTAGCTGTAATCGTGTTTTGTTGTTTTCGTCCTCTCCATGCTTGAAGTGTACAGAGTTGAACGATATTGGAATACAGAGAAGAATGGTAGTGCATGTGATAATGGTGATAAGGATCATAAATGTAAAATAGTAGTGGTGGATCAAGTAGTAGTAGTTGTAATCTTAATGACAAAGTATAATGAGATTCCCCATACTTTTCTGGTATATATATATATGCATGGTTAATTTTTAGCATAACGATCAATAGGTGAGTTTAGCATGAAAACAACAGTATAGTAACCAAGAACATCAACAGAGGAGCCAAATAAAACCCAAATATTTACGCTATTTAGAGAATTAATCGCTCCGTCTGTTTTGATTGTTGCGTTAAGGTTGTATCTAAAAAGGCACAAGGAGATCTTAACCTCTTCAGTACTAGAACGCAGCTTTACTTTAAGTTTTGGGAATGATTAGACCATTTTATTGACATTAGCAGGGATCTATGGAGGTCAGAAAATTGATGGCCACAGTCTTCACTATTTCAATCTCCCACATAAGTTTCTGAAGTAGTATAAAATCACCAACTTGTAACCAGAATGAAGAAGAAAACGCATCACTGTACTTGAAGTGTTCATAAGACGTCATAAATGCAGTCGAGTCGAAAATATATTACAGCACCTTATCATACAGTCAGCTCAAGGAAGGATGTGTGGGGACATGGGAAAAACAGGCAAGTAGAATATAAGTGAATAAGATGCGGCGAGAGCTACCAATTGCGTGAAGATGAAGAACATGTGAAATAAAAAAAAAGGAAAAAAAAACACGAGAAGAGAGAGAGAGAGAGAGAGAGAGAGAGAGAGAGAGAGAGAGAGAGAGAGAGAGAGAGAGAGAATGAACGGGTACAAACAACTTTATATTACCGTAAAACATGCCAACGAAAACGAGATTAAGAGAATAGTTGCCCCTAAAAAAACTGAAAAATTTAATGAGTAATGTGGAGAAAACGAACAACGACTTGGAAGAAAAAAAAAACGAAGTAAAGAAAGAAAAATATATGAATAATAGAGAGTGGACGAAAACGGAAAAAAAGGGAAAAAGTGAGAAAATGAATAAGAAAGAGGAACATGAAGCAAGACGAAGTAGGAAAAATAAATGAATAATAGATCTAGAGTGGAAGAAGAAGGAAAAAAAAAACAAGAGAGAAAAGTGAGAAAATGAGTGAGAAAAAGGAGGAAGGGAAGGTGGGAAAAGATCACGAAAGATGAAGAACAAAAAATGAAAGAAAAAAAAGAACGCTGATGATATACTGAAAAATATGAGAAGAAGAGGAGGAAGAGGAAGAAGAGAAAAAGAAGGAGAAATAGAGTGGGAAGTGGAGGAAGAAGAGCCGCAAGATAAGAGCAGGTGGAGGAAGAAGAGGAAGAGAAAAAGGGAGAGGAGGATGATGAGGAGAGAGAAGAGGAGGAGGTGGAGGAAGAAGAGGAAGAGAAGGAGAGAGAGAAAAAGGATGAGGAGAAGGAAGAGAAATAGGGTGAAAGATGGAGAAGAAAGAGTGGCAAGAGAAGAGAAGGAAGTGGAGAAAAAGAGAAGGAAGGAGAAGAGGAGGAGGAGGAGGAGGAGGAGGAGGAGGAGGAGGAGGAGGAGGAGGAGGAGGAGGAGGAGGCAGCTGAGAGAGGGCAGAGTCCAAGAAATCAATAACTAGTAATAGGAGACGTAATGAGGCCTTGGCGTACCTGGAACATGTCAGGCACTCTCTCTCTCTCTCTCTCTCTCTCTCTCTCTCTCTCTCTCTCTCTCTCTCTCTCTCTCTCTCTCTCTCTCTCTCTCTCTCTCTCTCTCTCTCTCTCTCTCTCTCTCTCTCTCTCTCTCTAAGGAAATGCAATCTAATAAAACATATGAAGAATGTTGGTAGAGAAAGAGAGAGAGAGAGAGAGAGAGAGAGAGAGAGAGAGAGAGAGAGAGAGAGAGAGTGTGTGTGTGTGTGTGTGTGTGTGTGTGTGTGTGTGTGTGTGTGTGCGTGTGTTTGTGGAGGGTAGGGGTAGTGGGGTGTGACGTGAGAGTGGAAAGGTTTGGGAAATCGATAATCCTCGTCACCTGAAGCAACGAAAGGTAATACACACACACACACACACACACACACACACACACACACACACACACACACACACACACACACACACACACACACACACACACACACACACACACACACACACACACACACACAGTAAAGCGTCTTAAAAAATATCAATTTATTTCGAAATCTATACCATTAAATTTTCTTTAGAGAGAGAGAGAGAGAGAGAGAGAGAGAGAGAGAGAGAGAGAGAGAGAATTTTTGTTTATGTCCGCCTAATATTTCTTCCTCCTTTGTGTGTGTCTAAATGTGTGTGTGTGTGTGTGTGTGTGTGTGTGTGTGTGTGTGACAGAATGGAGAGAAATAGGTAAAGGGTTCAAGGTAAAACAAGGAAGAAAAAAAAAAAAAGATGGAAAAAGACGATGCATCACACAGGCGACAAATTACGATAGAACCCAGGAGAGTGTGAGGAAGTTGTTTTTGCACGCGTATTTTCAGCGCTGATCTTCAAACGTTTATATATACTTTGAAGTGCTTGTTTGATAGAGGAATGTTTCTTCTCGTTTTTTCCTTTTTTTTTTTATTTTGCGTTTCTCCTTTTTTTAATTTTTCTTATTTCTTCGAACATGGAAAAAATCTGTAATGAGTTTAGAATATTATGTGTTGATTTGCTGTTTTGATTTTCGTTGTTTTTGTTATTTTTGTTGTTGGTGGTGGTGGTGTTGTTATTTGCGTTAATATTTTCATCGTTAATTTATGTAGTAGTAGTAGTGGTAAATGTAGTAGTAGTAGTAGTAATAGTAGTAATATTATTAATAGTAGAAGTAATATTAGTATTATTATTAGTAATAGTAGTAGTAGTAGTAGCGATAGTAGTAATAGTAGTAGTAATAGTAGTAGTAGTATAGTAGTAGTAGTAGCAGTAGTAGAAGTATTGTAGTAGTAGTAATAGAAATGATAGTAGTAGCAATATAAATGATAGTATTAATAGTAGAAGCAGTATTAGTAGTATTGTAGTAGTAATATTAATAGTAGTATTAACAGCAGTAATAATAGTTGTAGTAATAGCAGTAGTAATAGTATTAGTAACAGCAATTGTAGTAGAGCATTAAATTTATTATTGTCCTTGAGCACACAACAAAACGTGATGAAATGACGTAAACACCCATTCACCTCCACCCATCCGCACACACACACACACACACACACACACACACAGGAAACCATGGAAATAAGGCCGTGTGGATGTTTCTTGCCTTAACGTGCTTCCGAGCAAAACTGGTACCTCAGCTTTTCTTAATATATCTATTGTTTGGTAGGTTAGGGAGACTAAGCATTATATTACTAAATACTATACTTTCTTATATATTCTTTTTTTTTATTCAAGCATAAGTTCAATATGAAAAGAGTATTGTAAACTGTTAAAGTAAGAAAATAAAACGCTGCAGAGTCTTGAAAAAGGAAAATGGAGACATGTTTATCAGAAAATGTAAAGGGATTAGCATCATTTTCCACTGAACGTGTCACTTTTCCTATCTCTCTCTCTCTCTCTCTCTCTCTCTCTCTCTCTCTCTCTCTCTCTCTCTCTCTCTCTCTCTCTCTCTCTCTCTCTCTCTACGCATCCCTTTTACTGTCCTTTTTTGTTTTGTTGATACATGTTATTGTTGACACATGCTACTCCCCTTTTCCCATTCAATTCTCTCTCTCTCTCTCTCTCTCTCTCTCTCTCTCTCTCTCTCTCTCTCTCTCTCTCTCTCTCTCTCTCTCTCTCTCTCTCGTCTGTCTGTACGCAGAAGGTTGATGCTCGATAGAAACTAGACGATATTTCTTGTTGTTTGTCTCCCCCGAGAGCTCGCCACACAAAGGGCCGCCTGATGGAGCCACACGGACGGAATTAGGCCAATCTGTAGCCAGTCTGACCCGCCACGCAGAGCAAGGTTTATCACGGACTCTGAGGGAAAGGCGGCGATCCGTTCTGCTAATGTGGGGCGGAAATGAAAAACTGATAATGGTAATGATGATGGTGATGGTGATGATGATGACAATGACGTTCTTGAGAGTAATAGTGATGTTAACTGTATTGTGTGGTGATATTAGTTTTTTTATATTTCTGTTTATACAATATGGGGTTTTCAAGGGAATTTCCGGGCTGAAAGCGAAGACGATAACGACGACTACGACGATGATGACGACGATGAAAACGACAAAGAAAAAGAAGATGAAGATGAAGATGGAGATGAAGATGATGATGAAGATGAAGATGATGAAGAAGATGGTGAAGAAGAAGATGATGATGATGAAGATAAAGATGAAGATGATGAAGATGAAGATGAAGAAGATGAAGATGATGAAGATGAAGATAATGAAGAAGAAGGAAGGGGGAAGAAGAAGAAGAAGAAGAAGGAGGAAGAAGAAGTACAAGAAGAAAAAGAACAAGAGAAGAAGAACAAGAACAAGAACAAAAACAAGAACAAGAATAACAAGATCAAGGAGAACAAGAACTAGAACAAGAACAAGAAGAAAAAGAAGAACAAGAACAAGAATAATAATAATAATAAAAAGAAGAAGAAAAAGGAAAACCAGAAAAAGAAGATGAAAATGAAGATGAGGGGAGGGAGAAGAAGAAGAAGAGGAATAGGAAGAGGAGGAGGAGGAAGACATCAGGGAGAAGGACGGAAAGGAGAAGACGTTGGTGGGGTGGCGATGGTGGGGTGTTGGTGAGATGGGGTTCGCTTGGCGGGTGGCTGTGATTGAGAGATGACAGTCTGGGTGAGGAGGCACGAGATGGGACTGGATGGAGTAGGTTGGGGTGGGTTGGGGACAAGTAACAGCTTCCTCTTGACCTTTTGCTGAAGTGAGTCTGGAAGGTCAGTGTGTCAGTCTTTTGTGTGTGTGTGTTTGTGTGTGTGTGTTTGTGTGTGTGTGTGTGTGTGTGTGTGTGTGTGTGTGTGTGTGTGTGTGTGTGTGTGTGTGTGTGTGTGTGTGTGTGTGTGTGTGTGTGTGTGTGTGTGTGTGTGTGTGTTTGTGTGCGTGTGTGTGTGTGTGTGTGTGGAACAGTGCCCTATTGGGGAATTATCTCCTATAATATTTAGCAGTGCCAAATGAATATTATTAGAAACCTTCCTCTTAGCATTCAGGATTACATATTTACGATTGTCATGTGCTGTCTAGTTCTTTAACCCCTTTAGTGCCATGACGCGTTTCCATATTCATTCTGGTTACTATATGTGATTTTGTACAGCTTCAGAAATTTACGTGGGGTATCAAAACAGTGAAAACTCTGGCCATTGATCATCTAACCTCCATAGATCTTTCCTAATGTAAGAAACAGAAAAAAAAAATCAAATCATACACAAATTTCAAGGTACAAATGCGTCCCAGTGAAAAGGTTAATATGACGTTGCTTCGTCGTTTATTCTTAATTCAGTTCTTAATTTAATTTGCATGAAAAAAATGCCTTGTTTGAGTGAACTTTGTCATATATTCAAGAATATGGAATAGAAACCAATAGATAATCATGCATTGATTTCTTTAATTTAATCTAACTGGCTATTTATTACAGGAGAGCACACCATTCACGTACAAAAGGCACTTACTCACACGAAAGTTTTAGTGACTGTTACTTTTACCAAGCGGAGTAACAATTCACACCATAAGTTATTACTGCACTTCATAATCCTTATTCACTGCTGTGTACTGGAAGATTGGTACAACTCTCCTTGTGCGAAAATCGAGTTGAATACTTTTTTACAGCTACTAACTCATGGAAAGTATACGCTACGTGTTTGCATTACATTACACAATTGTTGCTTATAATAGAGATAATTCATACTTCCTTCAAAATTGCGCTACTGATTTATATACAAAGGATAATATTTGAACTATCCCGGCTGACGAGATGCAAAATTAAGTGACTATTTCGAGTGCACTAGAATCCAATATGCTTCTTTCTTATTTCTCCGATCTATCATCACTCCCACTCCATCCACGGGCCAATGCAATCAATATTCAGATGTGCGTCAAGAGTCGATTCTTGACGTTTGGAGGAGGAAGAAACCAGGACGACTGCCAAACTTGAAGTCAACTCAACATATACTGTATTATTACTGTTAGGTGTCAGATAAAATCACCTAAACTTTCCTTGCCAAATGTCATGAGCCACAACAAACAAGGATATTCGAGTAAGGGTGCAGTGCGAGAATTCTACCTTGACCTTTAGGTTTGGCCACCACCCCGAGCGTGCTGGGTGTACTCCCGGCACTGCCGTTAGAAGGAAATGTTCTACGAATGAAAAAGATGTTGGGAGAGTGTGTGTGTGTGTGTGTGTGTGTGTGTGTGTGTGTGTGTGTGTGTGTGTGTGTGTGTGTGTGTGTGTGTGTGTGTGTGTGTGTGTGTGTGTGTGTGTAAGTGTGTATGACCAATGCTGTATCTATCTCGAGGATATTGCAAGGTTATAATTCTCTTATCAAAAATGTTCAATTCAGTGATACCACCCCCAGTAACAGCTTTTATGACGTCACCACTGCCACCAACAAGAACACTGACCTCATAAAGGCCAAAACTATTCTCCACCAGCAATGCACCAATACCAATAACAATAACAGAAAGTAATAACTCAAAACTCTCTCAGTATGCACCAACGAGTCATTTTTTACGAAAGACTGAGGATGAAGATCGAAAGAGAGCACAACTGTGAAACTGTCCAGTCAAGTACTATGGAAGTAAGATATCGCTGCGTGGCTGGGAGCTAGACAAAAGTAGCTGGATGGTGAATAAGTTGCTTTTACTAATTAATACAACGCTCGATACCCGCAATGGACTGCCTGGCGGGATAAGTACAGAGGAGCTTTGCCAATGCATCATATTTGTAGCTCAGCGTTCCAGTGTGACATTGGCTGCAGGAGTAACCTTACTCAAGCATGCAAACTGTCAAAACCATCATATATTTTCAAATGTGGTTTAGTATTACGCTATCTCTCTCTCTCTCTCTCTCTCTCTCTCTCTCTCTCTCTCTCTCTCTCTCTCTCTCTCTCTCTCTCTCTCTCTTTCTCTCTCTCATGCCTGGCAGTAGATCGATTGCAGTCTTGATATATGTGAATGATTGATGGTGTCTTAGTGCACCTCGGGAACAGTGTGTGGGGTAGGTAATGCATTGAGCGGGACGGCCACACCCAGCGACGGAACGCTGGTGGTGGTGGTGGTGGTGGTGGTAGTAGTGGTAGTACTGGTGGTGGATTGCAGAGTAAGATAAGGACGTTTTTTATGTTTCTCCTACATGCTATTCCCATTATTTCCGCTTGAGAAGCTTTGTGCACCTTCATAAATGCGTAAGAGAGACTTTTCTTTCCGTTCCGCTCTTCTCCGTGTTTGCTTCTTTTCATGGGAACCGAGGCCAGTTATTAAAGAAAAGAGTCAGAAATAGTGACACGGAGCCGTAAGAAAGCCATCTTGTCTTACAAAGTTTACACAAAAAAATAAAACACTATTGTTCTCTGTTAAAAAAAAAAGAGAATATATACAAACTAGAAATTAAGAAGAAGAAAAAAACGAAGAGAAATATTCTTTCAGCAAAATAGAGTTTGGCTCTTTCTCCTTCGCATTGTGACATTATGAACTAGGCAAAGCAGCTCTTGGCCAGCATGGAAAAAAATAAAACAGAATAGAAAAATAACTTCGAAATAATAAGGGATACTGAATTTCCATTATTTTTTGAATTCATGAAAATTTCCTGACGAAAGCTTTGTCCACATTAGACTACTTTTACCTTCACAGAATCAAATATGGAATTGTGACACTTTTTAGGAATCATCTTAGTATTTTCTTACTACTGAAGGGTAGTATGGTTTGCCTAGCGGCATAGGAATGAAAGAAAAAAAACTGGCGGTAAAATGGAGATGAAAATGGAGGACGCTTAGCTGTAATGGCGCGGGTATGGGCGATGGAGTAAAAGACTGGCAAAGGGAGGGAGCAGAGAGGCGATGGAGGACTATCAGCCGTAATGGTAAAGGCGTAGGCGGTGAGTGGGAAACACGTGAAAGAGAGTAAGCGGATGGAGGAAAATTACCTGCAGTGCTGAAGATGTGGGCGAGTGTTAGACAGACAGGTGAAGCGGACTGATTGAGGGAATGGAAGCAAAGTGCGTTGGAGAGAGAGAGAGAGAGAGAGAGAGAGAGAGAGAGAGAGAGAGAGAGAGAGAGAGAGAGAGAGAGAGAGAGAGAGAGAGAGAGAGAATGTGTATAATTGAATGTTATTAGAATAATGTCCTTAAGATAAGCAGAAAGGTAAACAAAACAGACACGTAGAAAGAAAGACAGATAGGTATGGAAGCCAGATAAACAAACAGGCAGAAGAACAGACAGACTGACAAACAGAAAGGTAGACAGACAGAGAACACTCAGAACACTCGGAAACAGTTAAATAGACACACAGATAGACAAACAGACAGCCAGAAGAGCAAACTGACAGCCATGGAAAGGGCACAGATTGCTAATAAAATGAGAAAATCTTTCCTCTTTGTGCCATAAAAGTTTCCTGGAGGATGTCTGACGTTCGTGTTTCAAAAGACGATTCCAGGAGCAGTTCCCCACGTCTGCCCGAGGCTTTAGTCCTGCCCCTGACAGCCTGGTGTTCTGTTGCTGGCACATCCAAAGCCTCGATCAAGTAGCAACGGGAATAATGATAGTTTCTTTAGAAGTGAGATAGTTAGGTAATGAAATCAATATGGTAGAGGTTGGTTTTACAGTGGCAATCATCATCATCATCATCGTTATTATCATCATCATTTTAATTATCCTCATCCTCATCATCATCATCATTATTATCGTCTTCCTCCTCCTCCTCATAATCATCATCATTATCATCCTCGTCATCATCATTATCATCATCGTCATCATAGTTATCGTCAGGAGAAGCTTAGTCGGCTGTCGTGTTCCTTCTCTTCATAATTCTTTACTGAAGAGAGGTGCAGCACAACAAACGCACTGCACGAGCTATGGTACAGGAGGCCAAGGAAAGCATTAATAATCCTGTAAGCCTCTACGTGGCACTTTTTGTATAAAACCACCATCCTTCTTTTATCTTTATCCCTGAAATAATGTGCTTAATTTCCTTTTCATCTCAATATTTAACAACTTAACCAAGCATAATGTAATTATGTAGTATTTTATTCCTTCTTCCTATCTCGGAGTGGTAATTTAACGAGCTTGAACGCGTTATTCCTAGTCTTATCCTTTTCAATAGATATAGAGATTTTGTTTATTTCGGCTTTGTTTTATCGTTTATGTCACTTTCTTCTCTACCAAAGTTATAGCTTCATGATTCTAAAATTACCCCAACTATCTCATCGCCACGTTCTGAGCCACAAAGGAAGTTAACTGCCTGTATGTGTGTTATGAGTTTTGATGTGTATGAATGTGTTCTTAATGGTTTATAAATAGTTTACGTCACACTGCGGGGAGCAATAAAAACTAGGTTAAGAAAATGTGGAGGTTATTGTGGGATGAAAGAAGTGCAAGTTGAGATATAAGTATTCAGTAATTTTACAATAAATATCTTTAAGGAAAATTTGAAAAATAACATCTCCAATTCTAGAAATTTGTAACCTTCTGTCATATAAAACTATTAACCCTTCAGCACTTGGGAAGCATTTTTACCTTGATTTTTGGGTGTGATTAAACAATTTTATTTGCATTAGGAAGGTCCAATGGAGGTGAAAAAATTAATGGCCACAGCTTTTACTATTCCGATCCCTACATATGTTTCTGCAGCTGTTTAAAATCGCCAAATAGTAACCAGAGTGAATATGAAAACGTGTCCTGGCACTGAAGGGTTTAATATGAATAAAAATTAATAGCGGAAGAATGATTAAAACATGATATAAATATTCATCAATTTTACAACACTTATTATTTATGTACCCTTCAAGTGAATTGGAAAATAATAATCATATTCTATAACTTTTCAACATTTTTAGTAGACAAAACTTTATTTAAATAGAAAAAAAAATTGTCTCTTTCCCGCAGTGGCCGTCTCCCTCTCGTGTGTAGAGCACCAGGCCGCCTTTTCCTCGTTCCTTCCGAGCATGTCTTGCCTTCCCGCTCGCGTGCCTCTCTCCGCCGCCTTCTATCCTCTCTAGTGATCATTAAATAGTATCGACTCCACCTGCTCGCATTCCTACTCTCTCTTCACTCACCTACATATTTAAAACAGTTCGTCTTGAAATATTCACTTTAGGTGCTACATTTATCCTCTTCCTTTTCTTCCTCGTTTTCTCTCTTCCTTCTACTTTTCTCTTTCATCCACTTTTCTTTCTTTGTTTCTTACCTTGCTATTTCTTTATATATTTATTTTTTGACATGTTTTCTTCTATTTCTTTTTTCTCACTTCCATATGGACGTCCACCTTTTTCTCCTCCTCCTCCTCCTTCTCCTCTGCTTACTCCTCCTCCTCCTCCTCCTCTTCCTCCTCCTCCTCCTCCTCTCCTCCTCCTCCTCCTCCTCCTCCTCCTCCTCCTCCTCCTCCTCCTCCTCCTCCTCCTCCTCCTCCTCCTCCTCCTCCTCCTCCTCCTCCTCCTCCTCCTCCTCCTCCTGATTGACTGCTGCCTCCCTAGAAAGCGCCAGGCAATGCTGCCGCACCACCCATTCGACATACACACTGTGCATCCACGTACACAATGCACACACAACATGACATTTACCAAGCGTTAACACTTTCCCCCACAAACGCAAGTAGTCAGACGTAGATTACATATTTCCTTTTCACTCTCTACTAAAATTCCATGTGATTTTTTTAATATCACATGGTTTCGCCTTTTTCCTGCCAGCCTCGGCTGGAAGGAGGGGTGGGTGGGGAGGAGCCTTCTGCTTTGCTGTCCTGTCTCTACCACTGGTAGTTAGTAGATAGTCTCCACAAACAGCCTAGTAAGGACCTAAGGGTCTATTACTGTTTGTCTTCCTTTGTATTCCTTTGTATTGTATTCCTCCTCCTCCTCCTCCTCCTCCTCCTCCTCCTCCTCCTCCTCCTCCTCCTCCTCCTCCTCCTCCTCCTCCTCCTCCTTCTCTTCCTCTTCCGCTTACTCCTCCCTAGTGTAATCTACTCAAATCTAAAGCAGGTAACTTCATTATAAACCATTAGACTACTCTTATGTTCCAGCAGCTCTACCTCATCCTTTTACTCCCCTCTTTTTATCTCTGCCTCCCTCCCCAAACCTTTCCTTCCTTCATCTTCCCTACTCGTAAGTATACAGCACTGAGTAATCTGGTTCTAAGCCAATAAGCTTTATGTTACCTGCGACTTGTATGTTATAACCTTCCTTCCTCTTCCTGCTGCTGCTCCTTCTCACATTTCTGTTTCTCGTGTTCTCGTTTGCGATACTGTTTCTCTTTCTGTCATCTCTTCCTTATTCGTATAACGTCTTTTCCCTAATTAGGGTTAGTTTTCTATATTATTGTCCTTGGTCATTTTTCTCCTCCTCGTCCACATCAGCTAGTTAGAAGTCATGGTGGGTGGAGAGGTCTTGCTAGGCAGAATATGTCAGACAGCCATAAAATTGTGTAGAAATTTGTCATTTGATCATTTTCTAGAATCCCCTTTCTCTCTCTCTCTCTCTCTCTCTCTCTCTCTCTCTCTCTCTCTCTCTCTCTCTCTCTCTCTCTCTCTCTCTCTCTCTCTCTCTCTCTCTCTCTCTCTCTCTCTCTCTCTCTCTCTCTCTCTCTCTCTCTCTCTCTCTCTCTCTCTCCCAGGTTTCAAAATAAATTTAGTTTTACTCGTTGGCTGCGCATTTTACTTGTTCCCTTCCTTCATCTCTTACCAAGGTCACGTCTGAAGTTAACTAATTTTATTTTCTATCGTTGTTGGAGCGCATTTTTATCCCTTCCGTGTCTTGGCTGCCTTCTGCTTCATCCATCACTGGTGTTTCCGCTTGACTGTGTATCCTCCGAGGCTTTCTTTGTATGCATGTAATGGCCATCCATATCTTTATAGTGAGTGACTGAGGAATGAATGTATTGGTAATGAGTGAAGAGAAGATTAATTGATGGATGTACTGACTGACATTTGATATAATATGATAAAATAATGTTTCGGTCTATTTGAATGGCACCATACAGAGAGTCAGCTGAAATTTCTACATATGAATACTCGTTCTTAAGAAAATATGTACTGCCTTAAGTCTATCCAACCTTCTGGTGGTATTTGGCTGTTCAAAAGCTTCATTGTTCTCATGTGAAGGGGTAAACTTGCTTGTTAGTCCTCAATGCCTGTTTTGTATACATATGAAATTACAGTTCGCGGAAATCGTCCCACTTCAAAAATTACATACGAAAAGAGAGAGAGAGAGAGAGAGAGAGAGAGAGAGAGAGAGAGAGAGAGAGAGAGAGAGAGATTACATAATACTCGCAATCACTTGTATCAGTCTTGTATCACTGGACTTAATCGGATAGATCTGTGATAAGTAAAATAAGGTTATTGACGACGAAGCATGAAAGTGACAGTGAGATAAAGGGAGGAGGGTGATGTGAGGCGAACACTGAACCTTGTCTTTGCATTTTATGAGGATTTCTGAATTAAACTGTATTCCCAATTTAAGTTCATTCCTTTTATCTGCCGAGACATTTGAGATCTCGACTTTCCTGTGCATTGGGAATCTCCACTTAAAATCACACACCAAAGTAGGACATGGGAAATTTAGTTAAGAATGTAGTATAAAATATTCAAATTTCATACCAGTTTGCAAATTATTAAAGAACACATTCATTACGTGGAATACGAAATGGCGGATGTGGGCTTTTGCATTTCCCTGTATAACGTTTTAGGATTAAGGAGAAATTCAATAGCATTTATCAGAGCATTTGCTTACATGGTCTGTTGTTTTGGGGAGCGGCTATAACAATTCAATTACCGTGGTTGATGTGGCGTCAGCGTCAGTCTGTTGTGTTGGCATTCTCATTTATACCATAGAACTCTATGCACATTCCCCTCCCCCACTTCACCGCACCAGTAGAAAGCACCTCTATTTCACACTTTTTATTTTCTTAGTAATTATAGTGTAGTGGTTGGAGTAGTAGTAGTAGCAATAGTAGTAGTAGTGATAATAGTAGTAGTAGTAGTAGTAGTAGTAGTAGTAGTAGTAGTAGTAGTAGTAGTAGTTGTAGTATGTACCTTGGCAAAACGCTTTATAGTTCTCTATCTTTGCAAGGAATACTGATAATACATAAATCAAACACATTTCGATTAACGTACAATTATAATGCACTGAAAAAAAAAGTGTTTGCTTGCTAATATGATGAAACATTGTAAGCAACACATGTAAATATATAAGATTAAGAAATAAATGAATACATACATAAATAAGTGAAATAAAACAAGTCAATAACTAAGAATAAATGAATGGATAAATAAGCAAAATAAACAAATCAATAAATGAAGAAATAACTATGGAAACTTATACACCCCATACAACTAAAACCTCTATCCTATCATCCACACAGCCTTCTATTATTTTTACCTCTTTCCTTTTTCTTACACCACACAGCCATTCACATCTTTCTTCCCCATCCTACATATACCCATCCAACTAACAACTCTATCCTACCATCCACACAACCTACCATTCTTTTTAATTCCCTTCATTTTTCCTGCACGACACAGACATCCACATCTTCCTTCCTTCCTTCCTTCCATCCTTCCCTTTCCTACATATAACCATCCAACTAACAAACTCTATTCTACCATCCACACAACCTACCATTCTTTTTATCTTCCTTCCTTTTTCCTACAACACACATATCCACATCTTCCTTCCTTCCTTCCTTCCTTCCTTCCCGTCCCTTTGCCCTTCCAGCCCCCCCCGTCCCTTTCACAGTCGGCCTTACCTCCAGCACTACGTCGCAGGACAAAAGTTTAGTTGCTGTTGATCTCTGGCTTTTGTGTGTCTGCCAGCGTTTCTAATTAAGTGGATGGTTTGGCCTCGTGTTATGTGTTGCTGCAATAATGCCCTGCCCTTCTCTCTGCCTTCTCTTCCACTTGTGCCCCCTTCCACTCGTGTCCTCTTCCACATCTCTGCTATCTCTGACTGTCTTTCTATTTTTGTGTCTCTCTCCTTTCTTTGCCTTTTTTCGATTTTTTTTTTCCATGTTCTTCCATTTCTGCTGCTTTCGCTCATAGTTTCATTTTTCTTTTTTTTTCCATCCTCTTCTTTTGTTTCTTCCCCATTTTGTCATTTTTCTTTCCTGCTTCCGTTCTCATCATTTACTTCATTTGTCGTATTTTTTTTTTTTTCTTTTCTTTTCTTTTCTTTTCTCTTCTCTTCTACTTCGTCACTCTTCCTCGTTTTCTAACCCATACTTGTGTCATATCTTATCTATCTTATGGTTTTCCTTTAATTTATTGTCTCTATCGGCTCCCCCATCGCTTTATTTCTTTCTTCCTTCCATGACCCTCACTTCACCATGCTTCTTCTTTTGTTTTTGTGTCCTCTTTCATTTTATCTCCAATTTTGTTTAATTGTTTACTCCAATTCGTGCTTCACTATCGTTATGTTTTTCCATAGAGGATTTTTTTTTTTTAAAATTTAGTCTTTATTGTTTTGGATTAAATAACATTACACCCTCAAATGTCCCTTTTTTTTTTTTTTGTGTGTTACATGTTATTGTTGTTATTATTATTACTATTATTTCATTAAACTGGATTTGCTGTGTGTGTGTGTGTGTGTGTGTGTGTGTGTGTGTGTGTGTGTGTGTGTGTGTGTGTGTGTGTGTGTGTGTGTGTGTGTGTGTGTGTGTGTGTGTGTGCTCGCGCATTTTAGTCATATACACTTGCGGTTTAATTTTGTGAATAAATTGTAAGGATATATATTTTTTTTTCTATCTTTTTCGTGATATTTAGAACACGAGTATTTTTTTTTCCTTTTACATTTCTTGAACATATTTTAATTTAATAGATTTACTTAGCATTCGTAATATTCCCCCTTCTCTTTTATTTATCATCACATTTTTCATTTTCTGTGGAGCAATTACATAGATTTTGAAAGAGAGATCCATTAATTACTATCGCAATTGAATATTTGTCATGCTTACTGTGTTTCTTTCAATATAACAGTAATTTTCTCATGATATTAATTACTTTCTATTGATATGTGTGTTTCTGTGTGCGTGTGTGTGTGTGTGTGTGTGTGTGTGTGTGTGTGTGTGTGTGTGTGTGTGTGTGTGTGTGTGTGTGTGTGTGTGAGAGAGAGAGAGAGAGAGAGAGAGAGAGAGAGAGAGAGAGAGAGAGAGAGAGAGAGAGAGAGAGAGAGAGAGAGAGAGAGAGAGAGAGAGAGAGAGAGAGAGAGAGAGAGAGAGAGAGAGAGCGCATATGCCTCCGCTTGTGTGCGTGCGTGCGTGGGTGTGTGAGCGTGCCTGAAAGTGAGTGTGTATGTGGACCTTCTTTGTTTGCTTGTGTACATTTCTTATCGTGTGGGACGCTCGCAGAATGTTGAATACCAAGAGTCAACAGGTGTGTAGCTCTTGCCGGTCAGGTAAAGTGCTCACGTGGCTGAAAATTACCTCAGTTGAAAGGTAATTTTTCTGGTGGAAATTAAGACTATGATTTTTGCAACGTCAGTGACAACATAAAGAATAACAAGTAATAAAAATCTTGTTATTTCTATAGTTTTTTTTTTGCTGTGTTGTATTATGATGGGTTTTTCAAGTATAATAGCAGGTGAAATGTCATTACTACGGGTCAGACATTTTACTGGACATATATGATTCTAACAAGGACATAAATGATAAGGTTAAAGAAGATGGTTACCTCTGCCATCATCCAACGTTCGATAGCTGTTCCAACTCTCTACTCTAAATTCACTGTTTTAAGACCTCGCTTGTAAAGTCTACGCTCGCAATATATACGTCTAGTAACCCATTGCAAGGGACGCATTTGAATGTGTTAGCTGTTTCAGTGCGTAAGGATTGCTGTAGGTTTTTACAATAACAAAACATGACATGTAAATTTTACCCAACCAAGATAAAGTTATCCTATGGTGATGTTCAGCTTTGTATTATTGTCTGAGGGCCATAGAAGGAAATCAAAGAAATATTATCATGATGAATAATGGTGTGTATCAAAATGTATGTATGTTGCGTGTATTAATGCATGGAGTAGGTGTTCATCCATGTACAGAAACTTTCAGTATTATAACCTCTAGCATTTTACTACTATAAGTGTGGATATTTATTTTTTTTTGTCCTGGTCTATAGCGCCTGTAGGTAACTTGAAGAGTATTGGAAGCTCTGTTAAGCTTCCATCCATTACTGGCGCAGGCAATTTTATTTATAGTGGTATCCATATTGTGATTGAGACAGGTTATTCACAAAAAACAAATAATATGCATCACGTTAAGGCTAGTTATGGCTACATGTCTACACACCTACTGATGAAAAGGATGCTCTTTGGTTTCATATCAGACATTTTCCATATAATGAGAGCTTCGTTGTCCTCGAGTCGCAAGTATTTATTTCAATTTTTTTTTTATCATTTGTATGTATAATCATGTCATCGATGCTTTGTCCAATGTGTGTATGTGTGTGTGTGTGTGTGTGTGTGTGTGTGTGTGTGTGTGTGTGTGTGTGTGTGTGTGTGTGTGTGTGTGTGTGTGTGTGTGTGTGTGTGTGTGTTTGGACTGAAGGGAACCTCATAATTTCGTCATAGTTCCCAGCCACTATTGATGAGCGGGATGGACACAGGTGATGCTTAGCCAGGTAGCCACTGACATTTTCCCAAACAATGTGGCAGGAATCAAGAGTTAAATGTCAACTGAAACAATAGGCGCTCGGTCACCTATTGTGTATCATTCATGTCACACACACACACACACACACACACACACACACACACACACACACACACACACACACACACACACACACACACACACACACACACACACACACACAGGAGAGCAGGTGGTACAGTATCCTTTATCCTTCGGGGACCTCCTAACCCATTTTTCGTCAGTCCTCCATCTTCACACTCTTCGAATGTAGTGAAGACGCCACCTGTCCTTTGCACCTGCCGATCCTGCTAATATCACGCATCGATAATTTGCAGTCAATAACGCCTCCTGATAACATATGCTGATACCAAATCTCATCAAATTCCTTTTGACAAATATGTTTTTCTTTTTTTTTTGCAATAGTTGAAGACTGCTACTGATAATTGAAACATGACGATCACCACCACTAGAGTATCATTTATAACTACTAACCTCTCCCAACATCACCACCATTAATTATATTGCACTACCACCACTATCACCACCACTATCAACACCATCACACACTACTGTAATATAGCTTCTAACACATAACCACCATTTAAAACACCATCGCCATCACCACTATCACCACCAATACTCACCATACATTAGCTATCACTCCAATAACCTCCACTACCACCACCAGTATCATCACCATTCATCACTGTCAATATGTATCAGAAAAACTCATCTATCACAACCTGCAGCATCATTATCTCATTATCATCACAACCATCATCATCCCTGTACGTTCTTCACCACCACCGCCACCTCCACCATCATCGGCAACGCCATCGTCATCTCCTCCCCGCTACTCGCCGCGCCTCAGGAAATGTCAGGGGTTGGTGAATGAGGAGCGTGACGTCACTCTCGCGAACACACTCTCAGTACTAACGATCGAGAACTTATTTTTCCTTTCCCGAGAGATGATTGGCTGTGCGCTCTAGTGTTCGTTTTCTCTTATTTATTTATTTATTTATTTTTTTTTTTTACTCTTTTTCGTGATTTGTGTGGCCTTTGCTCTTCAGTCCAGCGAATGTGTATGCGTACTGTATATTTTGTTTATCTTTATTTATTTATGTTTATCCTACGTATGTTTTTTTTTTTATCTTATCTTTCTTTCTGTTGACGCGTTGTGTATTTGTTTCGCTCTACGTAGTTATATGTACGTTGTAAACCCTACGGAAACCGATCGCCGTGTTTCACTTGCGTTTTTCCTTCCGTCAAAAAGAATGATATGGGATGTTATTGGTATGTTATTTTTTTCCCTGAGATAGAAAAAAAGAGGGAAGCAATAAATGGAGCGGGAGATAAGAGAGAGAGAGAGAGAGAGAGAGAGAGAGAGAGAGAGAGAGAGAGAGAGAGAGAGAGAGAGAGAGACGTGCTTCTGTTGCTGCTGCTGCTGAGCTTGGCAAGGCGCAAAACGCTTCCTGCTGCCATGTTCACACCATTATCACCATCACGCCCCGTCACCACTGCCTCTTCCCTCGCCATCCCCACGCCCCATCCGATAGCCAGGGAACAGTCGGAGAAGCAGAAAGGAGAGGAGAGAAAGCTACACTAGGAAGAAATCTCGCAGCCACCGACGCTTGGCAAGAATCTGGGAAAATGTCAGAGGTGAGGGAACTACGGGTGTGGCGAGGCGAGGCGAGGGAGGGAAGGGGCGACAGGGAGAGAGGGACGAACCACTGCCCTCTCGCTTGTTCTGCCTGTGCATTTCTCTCTCTCTCTCTCTCTCTCTCTCTCTCTCTCTCTCTCTCTCTCTCTCTCTCTCTCTCTCTCTCTCTCTCTCTCTCTCTCTCTCTCTCTGACGCACACACGATGTATTGTTTTATTTTATCATGAGCACTGTGCTGTGTGATCATAATGACAAGATAATGGACACTAAGGTTACGAGTTCCCCAAATGTAAATAATAGAATCTTTCAATTTAGTTCCCTGAGAGAGTCACACCGAAAAGAGCATTTAAAACAAAGGGCACGGAATACAGGACACGTCACCGATGAAAATTACTGATTATTTCAAGTTTATTTCCTATGAGAGCAAATGTCCAACTGATCATCACTCCAAAGGCTGATGGTTAGTATGAGGATGTGAAAGATTACATGTAGAGGCGGTAACTATGGTAACCAGGACTTTCCAGTGCCTCAGTGCTGCAGGGCGATTAGCAAGTAGCTGTTACCACTTCAAACCAAACACAGTAGTGATGGACAATGCAAGGACAAGAGTACTTCATGATATATGGTACTCGCCCCACACGGAATTTCAATCTTGATTTATTCAGTAATATTATTAAGGAAAATTAAGAGTAATAAAGCAGGGAGAAACAAATTGCCAATTCATCAATACAAGGCGGCTCGTTTCTACCCTTTCTCTATGTACTATAAACAATCATCCCTATTAATTTGTAAATAAATGTAGCATTTCTCAACAAAGTTGTTTTATATTAAAAGCTTTAATGTGTGTGTGTGTGTGTGTGTGTGTGTGTGTGTGTGTGTGTGTGTGTGTGTGTGTGGGTGGGTGGGTGTGTGTGTGTGATTATTCGTGTGTGATATGCTGTTTATCTATGTGCATGAATTAACCAGAGTAAATTTACTCATTTTCGTTTACCACCAGTGGAAGGGAAATTGCATCCCAGAGTTTGCGATGCACGTGCCATGTAGCAAGTCATGCTAGATTGCACCCCCGAGTGAGTGAGTGATAAATACAAAAAGACATTGCATCACTGTATTCATAGTAAAAGAATTCCATGTCGTATTTGCTTGAAGTAGGAGAAGAGAACAAAATAAAATGGTTCATCAAACTTAAAATTTCGTGTGTGTGTGTGTGTGTGTGTGTGTGTGTGTGTGTGTGTGTGCGTGTATGGATGGTGGATAGTGGAACGGGAAAAGGTTAATTAAGTGGCTGCAACAATTCTTCATTTTCGGAGAGAGAGAGAGAGAGAGAGAGAGAGAGAGAGAGAGAGAGAGAGAGAGAGAGAGAGAGATGATAAGGTGATGGTGAAGACGGAGGTGAAGGAAAATGAGGAAGATGGCGATAAGACCAGAGGAAATTGAGATGATATAGATGACAAAAATATTTCCCTGGTTTGGGAGTTTGTATAGGAAGCAACTGTCTTTCGAGGAGAAGGATCCGTCACGAAGAGCTTGAGTGGTTGCAGTTCTGAGAGGGAAGACCATTCTGACAAACCCTGAGTCATCTCCTTCTTTTATGAAATATGAGTGTCATACGCTTCCTCAATATTCCTCAGTTGTCATTGTGTTCTTAGATATTGGAGTACGCATAATGAATCTTGTATAATGGTAAAGGAGTTGAAATACGTATATAAAATCGTGTTGTAGTGTAATATTGGGAAAAGTATTGGTATATAGATTTACTGGTGGTATACTTATGTGTGATTTTTTTTTTTTTTTTTTTGAGTGGGGCTGTTAGGCTGAAATATGATAATATGAAACGCACCGATGTTCAGAAAAGAAAAGAAGAACGCATGGTTTTGTTCTATACAGTAAGTAGACTATGACAATGGTAGTAAAAACAATTCTTATCGTCATTATCAATATCAAAATTACCATTATCATCATTACCAACAAACACTAAGAGAAAAACCACCTACTTCCGTCCTGTTTCATACTGAACCATCTATCCAATCCATCGTGTCAAATCCTATTCCCTAATCAGTGTTACCAGAGCTTAGTATGGAAAGTTAGTTCTCTGTCAAAACATATAGAAGACTTATAAATTGAAAGTCCCATAACACCATTTCATTGTATCCCATTCCCTGCTCCTTTACAGTCACACCTTCACACAAACTATCCTTCTTCCTTCCTCTATCTACAGCACACCCCTCCATCTTTCATTTCCCCCTTGGACCATTTCCCTCCCTACTCCCTTGACGCTGTTCTTTCTACCACTTCTCCCTTATACTGAGACTTTCCCTCTCCACCCTTTCCTGTTTCCCTAGTGCTACGGCTTCTACCATCAACACTCTCTCTCTCTCTCTCTCTCTCTCTCTCTCTCTCTCTCTCTCTCTCTCTCTCTCTCTCTCTCTCTCTCTCTCTCTCTCTCTCTCTCTCTCTCTCTCTCTCTCTCTCTCTCTCTCTCTCTCTCTCTCTCTCTCTCTCTCTCTCTCTCTCTCTCTCTCTCTCTCTCTCTCTCTCTCTCTCTCTCTCTCTCTCTCTCTCTCTCTCTCTCTCTCTCTCTCTCTTCTATAGTTTTCGGCATGTGGCCAAAGGTGTGTCATTTTCCGCCCCTCAATTTCACTTCAATCACCTCCTCTGCCATCTAAAAGTATCTCTCTCTCTCTCTCTCTCTCTCTCTCTCTCTCTCTCTCTCTCTCTCTCTCTCTCTCTCTCTCTCTCTCTCTCTCTCTCTCTCTCTCTCTCTCTCTCTCTCTCTCTCTCTCTCTCTCTCTCTCTCTCTCTCTCTCTCTCTCTCTCTCTCTCTCTCTCTCTCTTCTCTCTCTCTCTCTCGTATATACTTTTCCTACCCACCAAATTAATTTCCTCTGATTTCCTTCTTTTATATATCCTACTTTTTCCTCAACGACCTTTTTTCCTCATCTTCTTCCTGTTCCCCCTCCTCCTCCTCCTCCTCCTCATCTTCTTTTTCTTTTTCTCCTTTTCATCTTCTTCTTCTTCTTCTCCTCCTCCTCCTCCTCCTTCTTCTTCTTCTTTTTCCCTCTCGTCTTCCTCGTCGTCTCCCTCCTCTTTTCTATATTATTTTTAATTTTCTTACTTTTATTTTGTCAAGTTCATATTTTTTATCTTTTTTTTCTGGAAAGCATTTGTGTCTTGTCATTAATTCCTCCTCTGATCTGATTTTCTTATTTCTTTTGCTCTTTTATTTCCTCTCATGAAGGTTTCACGTGCTTCTTTTACATCATTTTCTTTTTGCTATACTGCTTAAAATCTCTCTCTCTCTCTCTCTCTCTCTCTCTCTCTCTCTCTCTCTCTCTCTCTCTCTCTCTCTCTCTCTCTCTCTCTCTCTCTCTCTCTCTCTCTCTCTCTCTCTCTCTCTCTCTCTCTCTCTCTCTCTCTCTCTCTCTCTCTCTCTCTCTCTCTCTTATTCTTTTGTGTGTTAATAATGGTGTTGTCTCAGAAGAGGTAATGAAAGTATTTTGATGATTTTTTGATGAGAGTAAAATGAATGATGATGAGGAGGAAGAGATGTTGAATGGCGCTTAATCCTTTCAGTACCTTGACCCTTTTCTATATTCATTCTGTTTCGTCGATTTTCTTCAACTTCAGAAACTCGTGGGGGTGAATAAAATAGTGAAGACATTGGCCATTAATCTTCTGACCTACATAGACTCTTCCTAGTGTAAAGAAAGTGGTCTAATCGTACACAAATCTCAAGGTGAAAATGTGTCCCAGTATTAAAGTCTTAAATGATTAAAATATATTTGTGACGCCTTTATCATTAGTTGTGTGAGATTAGTTCCTTCTCAAATTAGTAAGTTATGCGACCAAATAGTGTTGTTTTCATTTCTCCTAATCGCACTCTGCATAATAGTTTCTGATCGTGTACCTTCCACTGACCTGGTATGCAGTGCTGTCTTTTATATAGCATGATTGTGTATAATAACCTACAGGTGGCTTGCCTTTTTTTTTTTTCATTCGTTTTCATTTTTGTATAATTTCATCCTTCACCTTTTTTTTCATTCACTCAGCCGTGGATTGCCTTTTTTAATTCTTTTTTTTTCTATGATTTCACTCTTCACATTTTTTTATTTTCTCAACCGTATTCCGTGACGTTACGGATATTTTGGTTGTTACTTTATTGAAACTTGGTTATAGTTTGTTTTTTCATTATCATTATTCTTAGTGTGTTTCTTCTACGCCATTAGGACTCTATTATTATTATTATTATTATTCACATTATTATAAAGAAGAAGAAGAAAAAGAAAAAGAAGAAAATGAGAATATTAACAGAATATGAATAAAGGTAATAATTCGAATGCAAATTTATTACCTGCACATATCCATTCATGTGAGTTTTCCTGTTCTTTTTAATCCTTATTCCTTGCTCCACCTCGTAAACTAACCTCACGCTGCTCATGTCCTTTGTCCTCTCTAATCTTTATGTTCATTTTCCTTGATATTGAGCATCTTACCTTCACCTCTTCGCAAACTAATCTCCCATCCTCCCTCTGTCTCCCTTCGTCATAGTCTCTCTTCTCGCCTTTGTGCATCTTTGTCTTCCCTTACATTTTCTCTCGTCTCCTCAAAAGCGGTATTATAATTTGTGTAGATATTGTTTCCCCTCAGTATAGATCTTGCTTTTTCTCTAGCATTAATTTGAGAAGATATTGTGTTCTTTCAGGGTAGTTCTTGCTTTGTCTCTGCATTAACCCCTTCAGTTCTGGGCCACATTTTTTACCCTGAGATTTGTGTTTGTTTAGACTATTTGATTTACATTAGGAAGGGTCTATGGAGGTCAGAAGGTTAATGGCTAGAGTCTTCGCTATTTTAATTCTCACGTAAGTTTCTGAAGGTGTATAGAATCACTGAATACTAAGAATATATCCATGAAAACGCGTCATGGTACTGAAGGGGTTAATTTTCCCGTGAAAGTTAAATTAAGCCATGCATGTTAGGTCATGTTATGGTAGGTTACATCAGGATGGTTTAGGTAAGGAAATTTACTGAGGAAGAACTTACATTCGTAATAAAAGCTATATTGGTAGAATTTACTATTATTTACACTCCTCAACTGTAGCTTTTAATGATTTTCCTTGATTTCATCCAATGTGCTCCTCTTATACTACTTTGCTAATATACTTCATACTTCAAACATCTATTTCTCTCACCGTTCTCATAGTTTTTATACCCTCCATTTGTCGCTTTCCTTCACCTTCCTCTCCTTTCTTTACTATTCTATTCCTTTCTATCCTATGCATGTATAATCTTCTAAAGCCCTTTTCTCTTTTCTCCAAAGGCAGTTTTCTTTTTCTTGCCTTCGTTTTCCGTTGTTTTACGCACCACTTTTTCTTTCAGTTGCCTCCAAGTCTGATCATCCCAACTACAACGTTTTCTTTCATCTAATCCTCATGTTAATCGTTTTCCAGTCTTCTTTTACGTGTATACCTTCCTCCTACACCTTCGTCTTTAGTTTCTTATATTCCTCATTGTTTTCCACTCGTCCATAATCTTAAACTCCATCTCTGTATTTTCATTTTGACCTTCTGTTCTTCGTCTTGCTTTCTTTCTCCTCTGCAATTCGTCTCCATCACTTGCTCTAATTGACTCTGCCCTGAAGATTGCTTGCCGCCTGCCTTTGTCTGTGTTTCTTTGTTTAGTTGCTCAACCTGTCTTGTGTGTGTGTGTGTGTGTGTGTGTGTGTGTGTGTGTGTGTGTGTGTGTAGAGGTCTGGATGAGTGAGTGTTTGTCTGTTTTTGTGTCTGACTGCGACACCCACCACACTCCCTGTCTGCCTGCCTGTTTGTCTGTCTGCGTTTTTCGTCTCTCTCTCTCTCTCTCTCTCTCTCTCTCTCTCTCTCTCTCTCTCTCTCTCTCTCTCTCTCTCTCTCTCTCTCTCTCTCTCTCTCTCTCTCTCTCTCTCTCTCTCTCTCTCTCTCTCTCTCTCTCTCTCTCTCTCTCCCTTCTTTCATCCTCTTCTTAAAGTTTTCCCCTTCCTTTCTCATCTTTCGCAGCGTAAGCCTCATAACCCTGGTGTACTCTGGATGCAGATGACCTAATAACACCTCGGTTGTAAAGGGCGAACCTTGTCCCATTTTCTTTCATCAGGCTGTCGGGACTCATCAAGAACGATCTCCCCCCACCGGTAGGATGAACTTAAGGATAATGTGCAGTGGATTCCCTCTTTTCTTGTAGGGTTTTATTTTTTAACACCCTCTTATTAGTAGTACTAGATAGAATGGCTTGCAATTAGATGTTAGTGTGTTATGATTTCTGTAGTAAAGTGTGGTGTTTGTTTTGCATTGTATTTTTCTTATCTTTACTATTTTTCAGGTGTTTTTCTTAATGCTGGTAATTGATGCACTGTGTGTGTTTGAGTGTTCCTGAGTGCAATTCTCCCACACTGTGTCCTTGGTAACGTGTTGTGGATTGGTCTCGTGAAGGGTTGAACCTGCTATTTTTTTTCTATTCTGGAGTTCAAGTTGTAATTGGTGAACAAAGAAGGGGAGGACAGACACATTCTCTCTCTCTCTCTCTCTCTCTCTCTCTCTCTCTCTCTCTCTCTCTCTCTCTCTCTCTCTCTCTCTCTCTCTCTCTCTCTCTCTCTCTCTCTCTCTCTCTCTCTCTCTCTCTCTCTCTCTCTCTCTCTCTCTCTCTCTCTCTCTCTCTCTCTCTCATGCTTCCCAGACTATGCATATTGTTGTGTTTTGTTTGCTTCCTTCTCGCTTTATCCTACCCTGCCCCCGTGCACCCACTCTTACTTCATTAACCATTACTCTTACATTCTTTCATCCCACGAGTCTTCTAATTCACACTTATTCTGAAAGTTTCTTATAGGACATTATGAAGCTCTCTCCACTCCACTTCCTCCTTCAAGGCCATTGCTACCATCACAACCACTACCATTACTATCACTACTACTATTACTACTGCTAGTAATGCTGCTACTGCTGCTGTTGCTGTTGCTGGTACTGCTACTGCTACTGCCACCATCAGCGCAACTACCACCACCACCACCACCACCACCTGTACTACTACTACTGCTACTACTACTATCTACTACAAAATTTTGTTGATATAGTCTAGAACATTTGTGACAAAGGAGTAAGACTATGAAATATGAAAATAAAAGCAACTTCATTCTTTTTATGTATCATTATTGCTAACAGTACCTGCACTACCATCACCATTACAACCACTAACACCACCACACTCATCATCATTGCAAGCATCAATTCCATGACCACCACCACCTTCACTACCATCACCATCAGCTGTACTTCGTTATACTAACAAGGTGTTTGTCTTGCTGCCGCACCTGCCACCTCGTTAAATCCAAAAC
>NC_059271.1:30950024-31020024 GCF_017591435.1 Portunus trituberculatus | reverse complement strand
ATACCTGTTGCTCTACTATATTCATTGTGTGTGTGTGTGTGTGTGTGTGTGTGTGTGTGTGTGTGTGTGTGTGTGTGTGTGTGTGTGTGTGTGTGTGTGTGTGTGTGTGTGTCTGCGCGCGCACTTAACCTTTTTTTAGTAAACATGAGACTACTGGAAAGAAAAATAAAACCGTGCGAGAGATCTATTCTTTTCAATCTCTCTCTCTCTCTCTCTCTCTCTCTCTCTCTCTCTCTCTCTCTCTCTCTCTCTCTCTCTCTCTCTCTCTCTCTCTCTCTCTCTCTCTCTCTCTCTCTCTCTCTCTCTCTCTCTCTCGCAATTCGCGCTACAGGATACACAATTTGCGGCGTCATATTATTCTTAGTACCTCGCTTCTGTAAATGCAACGGCGAGAGGTGGCGGCGGAGGAAAACTGGCTAGGAAGGCGAAGAATGAAGCAGGTCCAGGCTATCGAATCATTAAATCACTAAGAGATGAATGTTGCGAAGAAGTGATGTATTGCCCACCATAAATGTCAAGTGAACCAGAGGCGTTATCGAGACTAAAAAGAGAATGTTTCTTATTTTCATTTGTCTCTAACAACACAAGGAGACAATCACAGCCTGCCCTCTACAGACAAACTCTCTTCCTCCACACAGAACTACTTGCAACTAGACTAACTACTCATACATTCTTCATTCAAAATATAGAAATTTGAAAAAAAAAATGTTATTCCTATGCCATATTATGAGTCTCCTTTTAACTACATCAAGGTGTATGGGGACCGGCACCTCAGTAGCTCCTTTTTTTTTTTATCACAGTTAGTGTTGATCTTGGCCTGTATTCCCTCTTACTTAAAAAAAAAAGATAGGGAAAGTAGAAAAGCACAAACACTTGAGTATGAAGGAATCTAGCCAAAGATGAGGCAAAAAGAAAATAATGTTCACTTGTTCTTTTGTTAAAAAATATATACTAATCAAATTAAAAAGAAAATGTCTGAAAATTGGCTGTGTTACGTTATGCGTTGTTTTCGCCGATGAATAGAAACGCAATGTAATGTATTAATTATTATTTTATTTTGCCATGATTCGGTCGGAGCGTAAAGCAGTGTAGCGGTGACTCGCATATTATTGCAATACTAATGGAACTTGGATTAGATATGAATTGTTAGCGTAATAAAATGGAAGGGCTCATATTACATACGCTAAATAATTGGAAAAAAAGAGAGTGAATTGTTTAAAATAGTTTTGCATTGAAATCCTCTAAACGCTCTGGCTTATGTTGGTATTTCAAAGTAAGCAGTGATAAAAACGCTGAATTGCACTATTAGTTGCCACGCAAATAGATGGAAACAAACCTTTGAAAGTGTTATTTGACCATTCTTTAAACAACGCTCACATATCTGCTATTTTTCTCACGCTAACGTAAGTGACTGAAATTTTCATTCATTAATTTTTTTTTTTTTTTTTTTTAGATAAATAGATTAATTTCTTCATCAGGGGAAGCTTCGTTTTTTTTTTCCTTAAGTTCACGTTAGCATTACTTTGAGACAAGAGTTGGTGGCAAATCTCTCTTACTGCAAGAGCTGCTTTTGAAAAAAAAAAATAGCTGTAAAATTTATGACAAGTTCGCCTTTATTTTTTCTCACACTGTGACTAGAATCAGCGACGCAGAAAGAAAACGATCTTTTTTTCTAAAAAATAAAAATATTTTTCCTCCTATCGTGACTAGAATCAATTCCCTTCAAAACAAAAATTTCCGTTAAAAAAAAATCTATTCACGGAATTCTCATCCTATTTTTCAAATAAACAATTACCAGAACCACTTACGTTCAAAGAAAACGATATGTTTCTAAAACTTGTGAAATTCTCTCCTCCTTTCACATCATACCATGACTCGAATCAGTGGTGTTTAAAGCAAAGCACTTGAGGGGTGGGGCACGTGCCAGACAGGTGAAGCATTCTAATTATATTTAAGTGATGCACCTTGCAAGTCGCTAGATCTTTCACCCACGCATCGCTTTCATGCATAAGTAATGAAGTTTTTCCTTTTTTTTGGTAGAATAACTGAGGAAACAATTATTCTTATAGTATATAGTTTCAGGAAGTTGTTTTTGTAGTACGGTGAAATACTTGTAATTTGACTCTCCTACCCCTTGGACTGTTGGGTTTTGGTATTTGATGAAAAAAATGCAGAAATAAAAGAAAAACACATCTTAGATTCATTTATACTGAGTTTTAGTAAATTTGAACCTTGATTGTTTTCCTTCCCCTTTGTCTAGAGGGAGATAGATAGATAGATAGATAGATAGATAGATAGAGAGAGAGAGAGAGAGAGAGAGAGAGAGAGAGAGAGAGAGAGAGAGAGAGAGAGAGAGAGAGAGAGAGAGAGAGAGAGAGATGAACATAACGTGCTAAGCTAGAATATTTTTCTGTATTTTAGGAGATAAGTGAATACCTATATGGGAAAAAGTAAACAAGTTTTTGCTTGAAACTAAAGGAATTTTTATTTTCGCATTAGGTAAAATTGATTTGTGTAAGAGAATGACATTTTAGAGTGCTTCTTGTTACCCTGTCAAGTTGGAGAGTTAGGGAACTATGACAGTCATCTGCATAATATCACAAATGTTCCAAGAAAACGCATAAATCATATATGGTGGATTGTGTAGATAAAAGTCTATGGTGGATTGTTTAGATAAATGCCTATGGTGGATTATTTAGACATAAGCAGGAAGAGTTTGGACTTGACGACGCAGCTAATTCGTTTCCAAGAACACCATTCCCTTACAGAGAAGTTATCGCCGCGCACCTCACAAACTTCACACCGCATTCCTTGTCTGTTCAATCAGCGACATGTGATGGTGTCACCAAGACTTGCTTTCGCTACGCATTGAATTCTCCTCTGCAAATTGAGAGGCAATGGTAAAATGTCGACGAAATAGTTGTCCATGTCGAAGGGATGGCTGACATCGTGACATGGCTGAAAGGCTCATATTATTTAACTCATTGGAATTTAATTGAAAATGCCGCGTATTCCCGAACACTGTAGCTTGTGTGGTGGGTGGGCGAGGAATTTACACTCGCATAATAAATCCCTGCTAATCGGAATGCCATTACCTCGATAGTAAACAAGTTAGGACGAGAACCATTAATTGTGTGAGGGCGGCGAGAATGACCCATTATCCTTGTGTGCTCACCCGGCCGACGCTAACACGCTCCTTGGGCCTCTCGTCTGACAGGAGGCTGCGTCCTGGACACACAGATGGCGAGAGACGTTTAACATGACAATGGGAGCGACGAGGCCAGTCAGAGAAAGTTGAGGGCCAAGGAGGACAAGTAGGTCAGTCAGGTGGAGGGGTGGGACTCAAGATTATTGTGAGTAGTAGTGGTGGTGGTTAAATATTTCAAAGATTTATCCATTTATGGTTTAAAGTGTCAATCATAGTAAAAACTCCTGTGTGTGAGTGTATGTGTGGGTGTGGATGGTGTACATGATAAGATGATTATCACAGAAGCAGTTTTAAGATCATCCAAGACACTTCGGAGCGGAGTGTGGGCGGTGGCAGGGATATGTTTCACCTTGCGTCACGAAGCATCATCGTGACGTCATTGGGTGATGCTGGAAAAAGATTAATAGCTACTCTATCTGTTTTAATTATGTATAAGAGACCTAGAGAAAGATCGTGAAGGCAGAAGACAGAGTACATTAGCTGTGCCGGGTATCTATTAGCTCAAACAAGAGTTGTATACAGCATGAAATGCATCTAAGCTTAAGTTAGCAAACATTTTTTTTCTTCGTCTACAATCATGCTTGGTGAAGAAATTCAATCCCAATATTTAAAAAAAATACTTTTAAATCAATATTTTTTTTTAAATAACACTATTATTTTATTTTCCTTTTTCCTCATCAGTGAATATGATTTCAATATATGATTTCACATAGAGAAAAAAATACGTATCGTAATTCAATCTTTTAGTGGAGCTCTCTGGTGAACTCCTCTTAAGACAAAATTATTATGGTATTCTGTTCACATTTACTTTTCTCTTTTTCCTTGCAGGTGAGTACAAGTATCTTCTCCCCACCCCGTCGATAAGAGAAGCACACGTGGTCGGTACTAGAATGTGAGTACTTGTGGACAGAGGGTGTTGCCAGATTCGATGTCTGACGGTGTTTTTCTGTTAGTGAGACATAGTAATAATGAATGTAGAATTGAAACGGCAAGCACGAGAAGAACCTAATGATATGAGTAAACATCTTGAGTCCATGTCATATTTGCCATGGCTTTTTCAAGATTGATTCAGTGACGATTGCAAGAAAATTTTTCGAGTTTTATTTCTTTTCTTGTTTATTTCACCTTGAGTAGTGTGAAAGTAATCGATAACGTGTGAAGAAGGACAAGGAAAAGAATAGTTGTCCTGCTACCGTGTGTGTCTGTGTGTGTGTGTGTGTGTGTGTGTGTGTGTGTGTGTGTGTGTGTGTGTGTGTGTGTGTGTGTGTGTGTGTGTGTGTGTGTGTGTATTTGTGTGTCTTTGGATGTGCCAATCTCACGAATTCTCTCATAAATCGTTTTACATATGTATAGAAGCAAAATAAATAATAATAATGATAATAATAATAATAATAATAATAATAATAATAATAATAATGGTAAAAAAAAACTACTACAACATCAACAATAGCAATGGTAATAATACACAAAACAATAAAAAGAAAATAGAAAACTAAGTCAAACAACACTTCTTGAATAAACATTAGGAGATGAACCCAACCCGAAGAACGCAACAAGTCCAACAAGAGCAGGACTGGTTGCCTTACTCTTCTTGCAAGGGACTCAAGGGTAACGAAAACGAAGGGTAAGGAAAACGGAACTTCTCGGTAGCAAGGAGGCGCGAAGAAACACCACTCCAGAAAACATGACTTCCCGTTCCTCCTCATCCTCCTCTCGCACTTTTCCTTTCCGATGCTTAGGACGCTAGCTTCTTCTCGCTGTTGCCGGAAACATGAAGGGGGAAGAAGGTGGTGGGAAGACAGGGAGGGGGTGCAGCGTGTGGGTGTGAGAAGGAAAAAGAATGGCCGCAAGAGGGAAGGAAAGGTGCAGTTTATGAAGGCAAGGAGCTATATACAAGAAAGGAGTGACAGGGAAAGTAGGAACGGAGGATATTGGCTGTGAACGAGGAAGAGAAGAGTGAAGGAGTTGGTGATTCCGGTGGAAGTAATACATTTTTAACCGGGGTAAAAAAAGAATGATCGTTAAATGAAAGAGGAAAGAGAAAATATATGAGGAGTTACGTGAAAGAGAAAGGAAGTGGAGGTTTTAGGAAGAAGCGACTATGGAAAGACTTCAGAGAAATACGTTGTGGAGATGAGAACGACCGATAATGATGAAGAGAAAGGGAAAATGAAAGGGAGAGCTAGAAAAGAAGAAAAGGGAAAGATTGGACGAGAATAAGGGGAAGTATATGATGAAAGAGAGAAAAAAAATGCTGGATAATGGACGTGAGGATAGAGAAGAAGACATTTAAGAATATAATGCTAGTAATAAGAAGAACGTTATTTATCGAAAGATGATAAGGAAAAAAAAATGCAATAATTAGTAAATTCATGAACACTACCCGAGTTACATGGGAAAGGGGACAAGAGTTGAGAAGCGATGGAGGAAAAACTGGAAATCCGAAGATGGAAAAGATTAAGTTAAAGGGAATATTATGCACTAAAAAAAAAAAAAAACTACTTATGTATTTCTATATATCTATCAATTTCAAAAGTAAGATAAATTTTGTAATACTTCAAATTTTCTAGCTAAGCCAAAACCTAGCGCTGAAAACAAGATAGAAATCATCCGCAAAAAAATAAGTCGCGTAGTGTTCAGCAGAGAAATATTTTACTGGGGTGAGTAAAACATTAATCCAAATATGAAAAATGTGTATAGATAGAAATGTAGATAGATCGAGGGATGGATACAAATATTAATAGATGGACTGACGAATATGTAGACTGGTAAACATAAAGAACAGTATGTAGAAATGACAAAGAGAGAGAGAGAGAGAGAGAGAGAGAGAGAGAGAGAGAGAGAGAGAGAGAGAGAGAGAGAGAGAGAAAGAGAGAGAAAAGCACAACACATCCCCACATTTCAACTCATATTAAGAAGCGATTAAGACTTTTTTCATCAGGGGCTGGGAGACCACAAGCAAACCCAATAAAGTTTTCTTTTGTAAACTTTTTTATGAGGCAATACGATCACCTCTGAACTTTTCTTCCCGTGTTTCCCTTGACAATTTACTCTTCGCCAATGCGAAGTGAGGGAATATAACACCAGGCTTCCCTTTCTTTTATTCTTTTTTTTTTAACATTATCCTTTACAGCATTCTAGGTTTGCTTAGTTTTATCATAGGTATTAAGAACAACACCATTTTACTTCATTTCCATTAAATTCTGAAAGAGTCTTCATGGCAAATATTAAAATAGAGTCTTTTTAAATAATTTGGAGTACCCACCTATTCCTCTTCTGGTTACTGGTGTGTTTGGAAATTGTTCTTCTTTTGCCACGATCTAACAAATTCAATGTTGCGCACTGTATAAACTTAAGCATAATACTGAGCGTTAGCGGAAGCCATAGCACCATAAGGGCTAGCTAAGGAGATCTGGAAGTCGATAGAGCAGAGTATATTGATCTTTACCTAGCAATGTTTAATTGTACTTTCAAGGCATCTTGTGTTATCGAGAGTGAGAGAGCAGAATAAAATTAAAAGAATGTTGATTACTTTAAAAGGTTTGATTAATATAGATAAAAGATTAGTGAAAATAATAGCCAATGGTTTTTGAATAACATAGGAGAACGATAAATGAACAGAAATTTTAAAAGAGAACCAGAAAGAGAAAAGGAAATAGAAAAAGATGAAGAGACGAATACTAGAAAAATAATATCGTTTCAATACTAGGAAAAATACACGATAAACCAGTTAAGGAAAATATGTGGAAGGAACAGCAGTGACGAAAAGAAGGGAAGGAGAGACAGAAACAGAGGCAGGGAGAGGGAGTGAGTTGGAAGCGAGAGGCAGACAGGAAGGGACGCTGCGAGTGTTTAAATAATAATGTAAACTGAAGGCGAAGGGAGACGAGATATTGAACGAGAGAGAGAGAGAGAGAGAGAGAGAGAGAGAGAGAGAGAGAGAGAGAGAGAGAGAGAATTATGAAAGCATATTTTAAAATGGAAAAGGAAAAAGGAAATACGCAAAGATGTAACTATGAAAATATAAATTTATGTATACTGTTGAGGCTTACTACTTGAATGTGTGAATGTGTAGTCAGAGAGAGAGAGAGAGAGAGAGAGAGAGAGAGAGAGAGAGAGAGAGAGAGAGAGAGAGAGAGAGAGAGAGAGAGAGAGAGAGAGAGAGTCACCTTGAGGAGAGACCACTGAGGAGCCCCGGCAACAGTGAACATCGACCTAAGGGCACAAGTTGTTGATGTTGGTGGCAGTTCTTTTGTCAGTGTTGTTCGATACTCGTGTGGGGACTCATTACCATGGGCCATTAAGGGCTTAGGTTAGGACAGGCGGACAAAAAGAACGGTTAAGAGAGAGAGAGAGAGAGAGAGAGAGAGAGAGAGAGAGAGAGAGAGAGAGAGAGAGAGAGAGAGAGAGAGCGAGAGAGGCCTATGAAGATTGTGTGAGCATAAATAAAAAAGAGTTCTACTTTCTTGTCAAGTTTGTAATGGTCTAGTGTTCGTGTCACATTCGTGGTGACATAGAGAGACGTTCTGTAGTCCAGTTTACTTACGTAGTCTTCTACCACACAACGAGAGCAAGTCAGTGATTCAAAGCCCACTTCAAGACTGACGTGTGAGAAATCAGCGAACCGTTTCCGGACTTAAGAATGATAAAAAGTTATCATTTTTACCTTATGTTGAAAAGTTTCCTGTCCCTCCCATATTCGGCGGCAACACACACACACACACACACACACACACACACACACACACACACACACACACACACACACACACACACACACACACACACACACACACACACACACACACACACACACACACACTAACACACACCCACGTTTATCTCGTCTTGCATCTTAGTTATACTCTTTTCCTCCTCAATCTATCCTTCTCATCCCTTCAAATTGCACCTCATTTCAGCTTTCTTAACCTCTTCGGAACCACGAAAACAAAACAAGTAAATAAATGATCAAATGAATTAAAAAATAACGAAAAAAAAATAAATATAAACCAAAACGACGCGTGCATTTCAAAGCCTTCAAGAATTTATTCGAATAAGAGAATTTTAAAAGCCAAGAACATCGAAGTTTTATTGATTTGTGTCCCGTTTCCCCCTCAAAGGCGGCCGTGCGTGGGATTAGTTGGGTAATGGCCAGTGACCATTTGCATAAAGCCGCATCTGAACGCGTACCCGGCGGTTAACAAGTGTGTCTGTGCGAGGAGCGTTGCCATGGAGCCTGAACAGATGGAGGAAAGTTGAAATGAAGAACGAGGGACTGAAAAACGATGTCGAAGTTGGATGGCCGAACATGAAGAAGGGTCGAAAGAGGAGTGGATGGAAGAGAAAATTAGTGTGTCGTTGGGAAGAGGAGGAGGAGGAGGAGGAGGAAAAGAAGATGAAAAAGATGACGATGATGAAGAAGAAAAGAAGAAGAAGAAGAAAAAAAAGAAGAAGAAGAAGAAGAAGTAGGAAATGAAGAAAAGAAAGAAAAGAAGAAAAGGAAGAACAAGAAAAAGAAGAAAAAGAAGAAGAAGAAGAAGAAAAGGAACAATAAGAAGAAAAGGAGAAAAGAAGGAAATAAAAAAAAAGAGGAAAAATAAAAAAAAAAGAGAGGAAGGGAAAAGAAACGAAGAAGAAAAAAAAAACGAAACTTTAGAGAAGAATATAAAAAAGAGGGGGATGAAGAAGAGATACAAGAAGAAACATAAAAAAACTGAAGAAAAAGGGGAAGGAAAGAAAGAAGAAAAAATAAGAACTGTGGAGAACTAGTAATCATCATTGAGTGAGTATAAATAACATAAAGGAAAAGGGGAACATGTGACAAGAAATCATTTAAGTATAGAAAGCAATAAAAGTGAGACTAAACACGCGATACTAATACAAAAGAAGAGAGAGAGAGAGAGAGAGAGAGAGAGAGAGAGTAAACTAACCCCACAATCATAAACTTAACCTCTTCAGTACCAGGATGTGGTTTCATATTCCTTCTGTTTACTATTTGGTGAGTTTATACAGCTTCAGAAACATATGTGGGGATTAAACTAGTGAATATTCTGACCATTGATCATCTGACCACCATAGACCCTTCCTAATGTCAATAAAATCGTCTAATCACATCCAAAACTCTTGATAAAAATGCATCCCAGTACTGAAGGGCTTAAACAGACAACTATTAGAGGAGAGAAGACAGAGAGAGAACAATGCTGACGGGAGGTGAGAGATGGACTGAGAGCACTTAGCCAAGATGAGAGGAGGCTGTACACTCTCGAGAGGAGGTGACAGGCTGGCAGAAGGATATGGGGACTGAAGAGGGAAGGAGAGGTGGAGGAGCTGATCGAGTGTGGCAGGATGATTGGCAGTCCTTCATGCCATTGGTGCTTACTGTGACTGTGTGTGTGTGTGTGTGTGTGTGTGTGTGTGTGTGTGTGTGTGTGTGTGTGTGTGTGTGTGTGTGTGTGTGTGTGTGTGTGTGTGTGTGTGTGTGTGTGTGTGTGTGTGTGTGTGTTGTGTCTGTCTGTCTCTCTCTCTCTCTCTCTCTCTCTCTCTCTCTCTCTCTCTCTCTCTCTCTCTCTCTCTCTCTCTCTCTCTCTCTCTCTCTCTCTCTCTCTCTCTCTCTCTCTCTCTCTCTCTCTCTCTCTCTCTCTCTCTCTCTCTCTCTCTCTCTCTCTCTCTCTCTCTCTCTCTCTCTCTCTCTCTCTCTCTCTCTCTCTCTCTCTCTCTCTCTCTCATATCCCACTCCATGTCTGTGACTCCCACTCCGCGTTTCTACTTCCCACTACAGCCTCCTCCTTCTCTTCCTCCTCCTCTTCCTCCTCCCCCTTCTCCTTTTTCCTCCTTCTCTCCTTTTTCTTCCTTTTCAAGCCTCATTTTATCCCTTCACTCTGTCATTCTGCTCCTACCCTCATCTTTCCGTCCAATAGCCTTTCTTCTCCTCGTCCCCAGTCCACCATGACATTTCCCTCGGCTTCCTGCAGCCATACACATCCCACACCTTAGCGTTTTTCCCCGTCATTTCATATCTCGGTGACAATTTCGTCCAACTTTTCCAGCCCTCCTCCTTTTTCAGCTGTAGCCCTATGTTCTGTTCTGTCTAGTCTGTGTCCGCACTCGCTTGCTCTCGCTTTCTTTTGCTTTCTCTCGCTTTCTCTCTCTCTCTCTCTCTCTCTCTCTCTCTCTCTCTCTCTCTCTCTCTCTCTCTCTCTCTCTCTCTCTCTCTATCTATCTATCTATCTATCTATCTATCTATCTATCTATCTATCTATCTATCTATCTATCTATCTATCTATCTATCTATCTATCTAACTATCTTTCTCCTACTACACGTGTTCTGATGATGATGATTATGATGTGTGTGTGTGTGTGTGTGTGTGTGTGTTTAATGGTGCGTGTCTACCGTAGGATATTTCTTGCGTGAAGTTCCGTGGTGAAAGTTGCGATTGTTATAGTTTTGTTTTTGGGCTTCTGCATCGTTGTATTTCTAGGTGATAGAAGTAAAAGGGAATGGTAAATGCTGCATGTAAGAACAACACGTTTCTTGCTTCTTGTTGTGTTTCTAGCCTTGAAGAGTTTGCCTATTTCATTCATCATTTATATGTTGTTTGTACGTGTGCATGTAGTCAGAAGGTTGGTAAATGCTGGAAGTTACGTGATGTCTTACTATGTGTGTAATGTCTAATTGAAAGGTCACTGGAAAATTAGTTGCTTTGGTGTGGTGAATTTATTTGATGTATACTGTATGAATTATGTGATGTGTATATGTTTTCAGAAAAGTCCTAAATGGAAATGTTAAATGCAAAATTTCTGTCCATCCAAGTTTCTAGCTTCGAGGATCTATCATTAATCTTTTTATAGAAACTGGATTATGACAAGAAATCAATTAAAGAAGATTCGGATCAAGTTCTTATGCGCTTTATACTTTCGTAGGAAGCATTTTCAAAGACAACACACATGATTAATTTAAAACCCATACGTATCGTCTATATTGATGGTACATTTTCCTTATTCGTTTAATTAATCTTCGGTGTAATTATGAAAGCACTGTTAAAATCCAATAACTTTGTCTATAGCCTTTTAAAAATACTCGAAATAAGACGTCTAAAGTTTAAAGGTTAATTTACTTTTTTTTCATTTTTGCCAATGCTCATTTATAGAAAGTGTTTCTATTTTTCAGGTGAAGTCGTAGGTGTACATTTAGATAATTATGTTGTTTTTTCTTCTCAGCTGTTTCTCCTTCAGTTTATTTTTCAGTCAGTGGTAGCAAAATTTCCTTCTCACTTTTCTCCCTCTGTGTATCTTTTTCTTCTCTCTAACACCGACCTCTCTCCTGCTCACTCTCCATCCTCACTTATCCTCGGCCACCCCATCACAGACCCTCTGACTAGAAGGTCCCCCAGAAAGGATCACTTCGCTCCCTCCTCCAACCCTCGGTGTACTTTTATTGCCCCCCATCCCCTGTCTCGCTTCCCACTGCGTTCTGTGTGTGTGTGTGTGTGTGTGTGTGTGTGTGTGTGTGTGTGTGTGTGTGTGTGCGGTAATATACTGTTCTTGAGCTGAGTTATAAAAAAAAAGAAAAAAAAATGAACTTGGATGAACGACCGCAGTACCATTTTTCTCCATATTTATTTCCTACCCATCGTCTGGCCTTCATTTATCCTTCCTCCTTCTTTCTTTTCTTCTCCTCACTCTCCCTTCAACGCACAATCGACGTACTGTTCCCGTGTCACGAGTCCGAGGCAGCGAGTTATTTTTCCCTTCGGTTGAAACTATTCGAGCCAGAAAGTCTCTTCCCCTGCGCCTCTCTCAGCGTCCATCTCCAGCTTCTTTTCTCCCTCGCCGACCTCCAGCTGCGGTGTGAGTAAAGGATGTCGATTGTTTTATGGGTCTGTGTATCTGTTTTCGTTCCTCATGTGTTACCTTATCTGGACTTTAATACATAATTTCACTGTATTTCACTTCTTGTGATTTTTTGTGGTTTTATCTTTTCTTAACATTGCCGCAACTCAAGTAAAGGGAGGTCTCTTAAACACTCATCATATTTGCGGTCCATTTCCTTGCTGACTGCTTCCGTTTATGATGGTAGAGAGTTCTTTCTATGTTTTTTTTAGGTTTTACAACATATTATTACATTGCTCTCTAGATTACAACACATACAGAGAGAGGATTTATATAGATATTCCTCAGATCTACGATGCGTCATCCTTCTCATTCCTCTCTCTCTCTAAGTGTTACGCCCTCCATCAATACCTGGGTGGCTGGCTGGCTGGTTTTAGTGACTACCTAGCTCGTGTGAGTGGCAAATGTTTGGTCGGTCTCCTCTCACCTTCCCATCCCGCCTCCTTCTCTGCCATGACCTTCCTTCAGCATCTCTCACTCCCGCTCCTCGCCGTCCTTGTTGGCAGTGTGGGTAAAGGAAGGAGGGAGGGTCAGCCATACGTAATGGATCCTGTGAGGCTGGCTGGCTTGGGTTATTGATCCGTCAGGGTGGTGAGACTGGTGGGTGTCCTGTGTTTGAGTTCGATACTTCTTGGCTGCCTCTCACTACCTCTCTCCTCTAAACTACTGGCATTTCCTCCTCTGTCTTTCTCTCTCCCTCTACCTCTCTAACTCTCCCAATTTCTAAAACTTTGATTATATATTTTTTTTCCGGTTCTCTCCGGTTACCATTTCTTTCCATCTCTGTTCTCCTGTTTCCTTTCACTCTCCCCACCTATATATATCGTTCCACCTAATGTCTCTTTGTTATGTTCTGCCCCATACACCCTTTTGATGTGCGTCTGCCTTTGTCCCTGGGTTTGAGTGACGCGGGTGTTATGTACTCGTATGTATGGATTTTGTGGCGCTTGGGTGATTTTTCCAGGTTCCTTCATTCCTTCACCCCTTTACTGCCTGCATGCCTGCCTCTCCTCATGTTCCTTATTCCTGTTTGTGGTTATGTATGATGATGTATTTTTTGTTTCTTCTTTTTCTTTTTCTTCATGTTCTTGTTCTTGTTCCTCTTGTTCTTCTTCTTGTTCTTGCTCTTCATCTTCTTCTTCTTCTTCTTCTTCTTCTTCTTCTTCTTCTTCTTCTTCTTCTTCTTCTTCTTCTTCTTCTTCTTCTTCTTCTTCTTCTTCTTCTTCTTCTTCTTCTTCTTCTTCTTCTTCTTTTTCTTTTTCTTCTTCTTTTTCTACATCTCTATTTTTTGTGTGTTTTGGTCTAAGAATCATGTTTTCTTTCTATTTTCTTTTTTTCTTTTACTCAAGGTTTATGTAAGTTTCTCTCGATTTATTTTCCATCTTGTATGTTTCTTGGTATTTTGATTCACGAATATCCTGTTATTTTTCTTACTTTTCCTCCGTTAACTTCTTTTGTTTTATGTTTTTTTTTTTAAGGTTTTCTCTTCTTACTTTACTCTTGCTTTTATCTAAGTTTCTCTCGCTTTATTTTTTTTTTTTTTTTTTTGCTTGTTTCTCAGTGTTTTTCTTTACTCATGTCCTGATGTTTCCTTTTTCATTTTCCATTTTGTTTAATTTCTTCGATGCTTCATACATTTTTTTTTCTATCTTATGTCTGTAATGAATTCGTTTATCTTATTTTTTTTATCATTTTTCTTTATTTTTTCTGTGTGTGTGTGTGTGTGTGTGTGTGTGTGTGTGTGTGTGTGTGTGTGTGTGTGTGTGTGTGTGTGTGTGTAGGTGTGTCTGTCTATCTGTACCTTGACTCTAATTTACGAATAGTTAACTTTTACCTTCTTTTCCATTCTTTTGTTGGGAACGTTCAGTGTGGGTTTATCTCTCTCTCTCTCTCTCTCTCTCTCTCTCTCTCTCTCTCTCTCTCTCTCTCTCTCTCTCTCTCTCTCTCTCTCTCTCTCTCTCTCTCTCTCTCTCTCTCTCTCTCTCTCTCTCTCTCTCTCTCTCTCTCTCTCTCTCTCTCTCTCTCTCTCTCTCTCTCTCTCTCTCTCTCTCTCTCTCTCTCTCTCTCTCTCTCTCTCTCTCTCTCTCTCTCTCTCTCTCTCTCTCTCTCTCTCTCTGGCAGTATTTTAGAGACCGTTGTTATGGCGGAGATTATGACCACGACTCCTGCTGTGGGATGGCAGTGTTTTTGTTGTTTCCTCATCGTGTTGGGGAAATCCTGGTGACTTGCCGGAAAACTTTAGTACATCGGTCTAAGCTACAATAATCTTGATAGCTGGTTTTATAGCATCGCCTTGTATCTAAATCTCATGAGCACTAAAGGTGGATTGGCAGTGGTGGTGGTAGTGGTGGTGAAGGAGGTAACCAGTCTTAATGGAACTTATTTTTTCATGGAAGTAAACAGAATGTAGCCATCCAATGAATGTAGTAGATGGAAACTCAGGTATTGTGTAAAGACTGAAAGCAAAGTATCAGATTGATATATGAAAAGGAAAGTGTAGATGAGAAGACAAATTGATGTATACAGATAGATGTACAAATAGATGCATAGAGGCTTCCATATATCATCAAATACATAATATATATATATAAAGAAATATAGGTAGAACTAGTAAATATGTGGTAGATGTACTGGTACACTATAAAAAATTAACAGTTTTACCAGTTTCAGTCTCATAATGAAGATGACCACTGAGCGCCTCATAGCATCCAATCAATCAAAATACATCAAAGAGAGAGAGAAAACAAACAAGAATATGACACGCTTTCTTAAAATATACCTCGCTTAACAACGAAAACACTCCCAAATTTACCACTTCCCCCTTTCAGACCAACAGAACCTAAGAACGAAGAAAGAAACACAAAAAAACCCATGCAGATAAACACAATAACCTTGAACAGACAAGACACCAAGGAATCTCGAAATCTTCCCGGGTGTCTCGTCCGCAGCACACCTTGAATCCCTGTGGCAGATATGCTCGTGTCTGGTTTACGAGGTTTGCCGGAGTGTAAGGGACGCAGCTGCCCGGCACTCTGGTCACAGGCAAGTGGGAGGTGCGTGTTGGGGAGGGACACGTCAAGAAGAGAAGAAAAGGGAGAGGGAGTGTAGCAGAAGAAAGGGAGAAGCAGGCCGTGGAAGTGTGATGGAAACGAGAGAGGGAAGGCCGTGATAAAAATGATACATTCTTTTTCAGTGTGAGTCATGATGGGAGAGGAAGAATGAAAGACTAGATACTAAAAGGAATAATGAGAGAGAGAGAGAGAGAGAGAGAGAGAGAGAGAGAGAGAGAGAGAGAGAGAGAGAGAGAGAGAGAGAGAGAGAGAGAGAGAGAGAGAGAGAGAGAGAGAGAGAGAGAGAGAGAGAGAGAGAGAGAGAGAGAGAGAATCAAATGAGTTTTAATGATAACTTTTTTTTACGTAGTCTATTGAATTCACCCGAGTGCATAAAGGAAGGAATGCATTCATGAACGAAATAAAATTGGTAATGAAACTTCAAAGCGTCTTTCACGATCAACTGCTGCCCGCTAATGAATAACAAAGGCATGCATTGGTTCATGTACACACACACACACACACACACACACACACACACACACACACACACACACACACACACACACACACACACACACACACACACACACACACATAATTAAAGCCTTCCCTTTCTATGTCCCCTTTCTCTAGCAATGGTCACCTTTCAGTTCTCAGCTTTCCCTACCTATAGTCTCCCGCCAGCCAGTTTCACGCCTCTAGTTTGTCGCTACGAGACCTATATTCTGCAACGCTTTGTTCTCTCACCATTATTGCTTTCTATAGACTCCAGTTGAATATAGTTGTGTTTTAGTGATTCTGGTGATAGATTGGCAAGGTTTCTAGTTTATTAAAAGGAGAAACTGTCTTAAAAACCTGGCTAGTTGTCTCTGTGGCCTTGGAAGATTGTCGTAAAGAGAAGGAAGGCGTTTCTGAATACGGGCGGAAGTCTCACCCACCGTTATGTTCTCTGTTCTCTGGTAGTTTTTTGACGCTGTAAGTGGATGTGATGAAATCTTTTGCTGAAAGTGAATCTTTTGTTTCTTGAATATATTTTGATATCTTCAGAAAATCATAACGTTAAATTTTTGCCTCTTAGTTCTTGAAATTTTGTTGTATTTGAGTGTGTTTTTTTGTTATATGATTTATTCATAAAGACACTTTTAAAATTGGAATTATTTTTTGTCTTTTCTTTTTCCTCGCAATGAATCTCTTTTTAATACATTACCCTACACGTTAATTGATATCTTAACTTTGGATTCTGCTACGTTTCATTATATTCAACGCCTTCTCTATATTCACTGTACATTAATTGGCGTCATAGTTTAAATTTTTTATTACATATCATAATATCTGAAAATGTTAACCTAGTGATGGGTTGCGAGAGGACGAGAGGGCGAGGGTGATGGGGGCGAGAGGGTGATGGGGCGAGGGGGCAATCTCTCGTATTCACCTCCCCGTCTCCTTTTGGTCCAGCCTCCTTGATAAATGGCTGCGGCTCAGGAGGTGTCCTTTTTTGGCGCGGCCCGGGAAAGAAATGGACCGCTACTGTGTGTAAGGGAGCCGGTCCGAGAGGCAAGGATATATATCTTACATCCTGTCTGGAGTATTAATATCGCTTCCCATTTACTTTGATGACTTGTGATTACTCTTTTTTGATCTCGTATATGATCGTTTGCTTTTATCGTTGTTTTTATTGCCTTGTTCTTCTCCTCCTCATCATCATCGTCTTCATCCTCTGCCTCTTCTTATCTCTCCTCCTCCTCCTCCTCCTCCTCCTCCTCCTCCTCCTCCTCCTCCTCCTTCTGTAAGCCGTCATATTCGCAGAAGCTCGTCGTTCCCTTCCTCTTTAATTTTCTCTCGTGTCGCGCAGACGTGCAGGCTTCGGTCACCGCCGCCCGGACGATCCTCACGAGGCAGGTCCACTTTATCAGCCACCATCAGCCCACTCATTCACTCCCAGGCTTCCTCCCTTTCTCCCTCCCTCCTTCCCTCACTCACTCACTCACTCCCAGATGCCCTCCCTTCCTCACTCACTCACTCCCACACTCAGAGATTCCCTCCCTCACTCACGCACTCACTCACTCACTCGTTCTTCAGATGTGGTCATATCGTTTAGCACCTCACATCTCTATCATCACTATTTTTTACTCTTTTCATCGTTGTTGTTCTAATTCTCGTTTTCATCTTTATCGTTGACTTCCTCCTCTTCCTTTCCTTCCTCCTCCTCCTCCTCCTCCTCCTCCTCCTCCTCCTCCTCTTCATCCTCTATCTCATGTTCAGGTTGTAAGAAAGAGATGGGCAACGGCGCCATTCGAACACCAGTGTCTTTTTTCTACCTGCTGGAGGCTTTGTGGGTCGTGCCGCCTCTCAGCCTGCGCGTCGCCAGAGCCCACGCCACGCTGGCTGGCTCCAGGCTTTGAAACATGAACTTTCTTAATACGAGTCAAATGTGATGAAGTGGCTACTCAACGCAGGGATAACGTTCGTTGTTTCATCTAAATAGATATGAGGTGAAATTAACTAATCCCTTTAGCATCACACGTTTTCATATTCATTCTGCTTATTATTTAATGAATTTATACTTCAGAAACTCATATTGGGGATTAGAATAGTGAAGACTGTAGCCAATAAACTTCTGACCTCCATAGACCCTTCCTAATGACAATTGAAAATGCCAAATAGTACACAAATCTCAAGATAGAAATGTATCCCAGTATTAAAGGAGCTAATGTTTTGTTTATCTAATTTCTTGGTTTTCTGACAGTAGGAATTAAAACCTTTTACTTGTTCCTTTTCTGATGAACATTTACTGATCTCTTTTATTATATCATATGAAGTAATAAGCATATTTAGCAAACATATAATGATTTTAATATATGTCCCTAGTTTCACCTCGAATATGTGTCGTTTCCTTTTCTAATGTAAAGTATTTTGAAGGAGAGAATTGGATAAAACAGGAAAGAAAGACGTCATTGATGTGAGTGAGACAACACGTACAACTTATTTGGGTTTTGTCTCTTCCTTTTAAATATCGCATGTATTTTCCATTTAGGGAGGCGGTGGCGTAGTGGGTAAGGTGGTGAGCGTGGGATTGGACAGACTTCAACATGCGTAGGTTCGAATCCCACCACGTACAGCCTTAAACACTCAGCCATTTGTCGAGTGGTTTAAAGTTACCTACATGTCACCAAGATACCCAGGTTCTAGGTGGTTACACCCAAGATGAACTTGGGTGGTGATATGGGTCCTAATATGGGTACCACTAGAAATAAAATTGCCTGTGCCACTAATGGGCGGAAGCTGAACAGCGCTTCCTACACACTCTTCAAGTGAGCCTACAGGCGCTATAGGCCTTACCGTAAAAGAAAAAAATCTCAGTTTATATTAGCAACACTTTATTTATAGATACACTCTTAATTCTTCTGATAATAGATTTTCTTTTCTATAAAATCGTATTGGTATTGTCATTCATCCTTATCACTATACTTACAATAACGAACTCCATAAGAAAGCATTGGTTTACTTTTTAGTTCTTTGAGACGAAGAACAATGACATTAAGGGAGAATGTGCGAAATGGACAGCTAAGTCATATCTAGGATTCTGAAAGACGCAGGAACAGAAATCTTTAGTGCCCTGACTTCCCGTCCACATCAGGAAGCATTCAAGTAGATGATATAGTTAGACAGTTCCGCTGATTTAACATGTCTTGAACTCCTTTGTCTCCCCTCATCTGGAAGCAAACTGCCGCATTAATATGAAACAAAAGGACGATCATATTTTTCGGTGAGAAACAAACCGTCAGCGTTTGCAAACATCACACGCTTCCATTGTGTTCTGTCACGCGCATCCTCTCCAATAACCATCCCTTTCCGATATTCCATCAACACCGCGTGGCAAGAGTTTTCTGATTTATTTATTTACTTTTTCGATAACAGTTCTGGAGTCCCGGTCTTGGTCTGCAGTGACTTACGTACACTCTCATAATGAACAGAGCACTTAACTTGATATGTAGCTAGCCGGCCGTGTGCGTGTGTGTGCAACTGAGGCAAAATATAATTACAAGCAAAGTGCCGCATTCCAAATTTAAATCTTGATTCCCTTTGCCACCAAGACGTGACTGACCACCTTTACCAGCCAGGGAGGAAGGGAGGAAGGGAAGGGAAGTGCTCGAGACCAGAACATAAAACGAAAGGAAATGTGAAAGAAAAAAAGTAAGTAAGGAGAGGAGAAAAGGTGGTGAGAAAATGAACCTGGAAAAGAGAGGAAGGAAAAGATTAAGTCTAAAGGGTTTATTAGCTCTCCATGTGATCCTTTTATGCCTTGTGGACTTCACGGGATTAGCTGTTGACGCTCATCCTCCCGTGGTCTGCTTAGAACTTCTGCGGCGTGCTGTGAGTTCTGTGAGGCATGGTCGTCTGTCTCTCTCGCTGCGGTGTTGTGCTGATGACTTTTACCGTCACCTTGTTTTATTTACTTCTTTTATGAAGGGGAGGGACAAAAGTACAATATCATAGGGAAGTCAATATCCCTTAAAAATTGCTGTTCCCGCCACCTACTACCCAACGGAAGGTGTTAGGTAAAAATGAGCATTGGTTATCCATTGAAAGTGTTGTCGACTTATCTGCATTAAAGGTATTATTGACTTAATTTGGCACGTTGTTGCCTTGTTCATAGTGTTGTTTGAGCGCTGTTGTGTTGCCTTGCTTACTTAGACGTTTATATACTTAATACTGACTTTTTTTTGTCATCTTTTCGGTACAAACTTGTTAAAAGAAAAAAACACTATTGCAAAGCGAAAACTGAGCTGTAAGAGAACGAGGGAACGAAGGAAAAGATTAGTGTAAGTGAAGCAAGAAGAAGCAGAAAAAAGGGAAGGGTGCACTGGGGAGGAAGTGATGTGCAAAGGAGAGAGAGAGAGAGAGAGAGAGAGAGAGAGAGAGAGAGAGAGAGAGAGAGAGAGAGAGAACAAAATAAGTTAGTTCTTGATCCAGGCTGCCCTCTAGATGACGTGAGCAAAGAGACACAATTAAAAAAAATTCACCTTCTTGATCCAGGCTGAAAGACTCTAAGATGACGTGAGCAAAGAGACACAATTAAGAAAAGTCACTCGTTAGAAATATAAAGATATGAGAAACTGGAAGACTTAAAGAAAATTTCATTCTAAATACGTGTTGAGTACAAGGTAATGAAATGTTAGTGATATATAAGAGTAAAGTTTCGAGTGTAAGATATAAATGATGAGCATACTACTAGGAAAGGGAAATAAAGTTTAAGGAAGACCATTTAGATAGGAGGTAGGATGGGGAAGATCAATATTAAGTAAGGGAGTAATAATAGATGTAATGGTGTTTATAATGATAAAGTGATAGAAATGACGTTGTTAAGAAGAAGAAACAAGGAAAAAGAAGGGAAAGAAGAAGTAAAAGAAGAAGAAATTGAAGAAAGATGAGAAAACGAAAAGGAAGAAGTTGAAGAAAGAGGAGAAGAAGGGGATAAGAAGAAAAAAAGCTAAAAAGGGAAAAAAGATAGGAGAGAAGAATAGATAGAAGACGGAGAAATAGAAGATGGAGAAAATGATAAATGGTGAGAAGGAGGAAAGAAGAAAAAAAAGAACAAAAAGGGAGAGAAGAATAGATAGAAGACGGAGAAATAGAAGATAAAGAAAATGATGAATGGTGAGAAGAAAGAGGAGGAAAAAGAATATATATACATACGAAACAGAAGGAGAAAATTACAAAGCAGGATGAACCGACGAGTTAGTTGGTTAATTGAGTCGGGTGACAAATGTTTGGCATTGCAACAACGGACAAAACAATGAAACAGAACACAAGAACAACAGTGAAATAGGAACACGAACATTAAATAAAAAAAAAAAACATAAAGAGACGATGAAAGAAAAAGATGAACAAGATGAGGAGAAAGCGAAGGTATTAAGCCCCCAAAAACTTTGTTATAATAAAAAAAAGATGGAAAAAAATGGAAAAAAGAAATGAACAAGATGAGGAGGAAGCGAAGGTGGAAGAGCAGCAGGATGAGAACGAGGAAGAGAAGGAGGAAAAAGAGGAGGAAGAGCAGAAGGTGGAGGAAGAGAGTGGATGATGGAAAAAAATGGAAAAAAAGAGATGAACAAGATGAAGAGTAAGCGAAGGTGAAAGAGCAGCAGGAGGAGGAGGAGGAGGAGGAGGAGGAGGAGGAGAGTGGTCGATGGAAAAAATGGAAAAAATGAGATGAACAAGATGAGGAGGAAGCGAAAGTGGGAGAGCAGCAGGATGAAAAAGAGGAGGAGGAGGAAGAGGAGAAAGAGGAGGAGGAGGAGAAAGAAGAGGAGGAGGAGGAGGTGGAGGAGGAGAGTGGACGATGGAAAAAAAGAGATGAACAAGATGAAGAGGAAACGAAGGTGAACGAGCAGCAGGATGAGAAAGAGGAGGAGGAGGAGGAGGAGGAGAAGAGAAGGAGGAGGTGAAAGAGGAGGTGGAGGAGGAGAAGGAGAGTGAAGCAGTGGAATGACCCGCGCATTCGTAACCCCTGACCTTTGCTCGGCCCCTCCCACAGCAGCCCAGAAAATAAACAAAGCTCTCAGCCGGAGACACCTCGACACCTCGACGCAATCTTCCTCCCTCCTCCTGAACGCTTCTTTTCATTCCTCTCGCCCTCTTTTCTTCCCTTCCCTTATCCTTCTTTACCTCCTTCTCTTCCGCCCTCCGTTCCTCCTTCCTTGCAGTTCTTCTTTCCTATATCGTCTTTATTTATTTACTTTTTTTTCTCTCTCTTTTCTTCCCTTCCCCATTCATCCAAACCGTTTTCTTTACCACCTTCTCTTCCTCCCTCCGTTCCTCCTTTCCTTGCAGTTCTCCTTTCCTATCTCGTCTTTATTTATTTGTTTATTTTATTTTGTTCTCGTTTTTTTCTTTTCTTCCTTTCCCTTCTCTTCCCCCAAACCGTTTTCTTTACGTCCTTCTCTTCCGCCCTTCGTTCCTCCTTTCATGCAGTTCTCCTTTCCTATTCCGTCTTTATTTACTTCTTTTATTGTATGCTTTATTTTATTTCGCTAGCCTTTTCTTTTTCTTCCCTTTTCTTCTTCTCCCTTAACCGTTTCCTTTTCCTCTTCCTCGTCCACCCTCCGTTCTAGTTCCCCTTGCAGTTTTCCTCTCCTATTCTGCCTTTATTTATTTATTTATTCATTTTACTATAGACTTCCTTTTTATTTCGTTCGTCTTATTTTCTTTCCCTTTTACTTCTCGCTACCATGCGTTTTCATTTTTTCTTACTTCCTTTTTTTCCCATACTGCCTTTTTCTTTACTGAATGTCTCTTTTTCATTCTTCTTGCTTTATTTCTTCTTCACTTCCTTTATCCTCCTTCGTTTTTCCTAAGTTCATTCCTACCTAGTCTACGTCCCTTTCTCTCTCTCTCTCTCCTACGTGTCTCCTATTTCCTTTCTTCCTCCTTTGTTCATCCCATTTGTTTGTTCATATGATCTCTGTTCTCTCTGTCCTATTTTTTTTTTCTATGTTCCATCTTCCTTCCGCCACTTCCCTTAGTCTTCCCTGACGTCAGTTCTCATGCCACTCGTGTTTGATGTCAATATATTCTTTCTTTCCGTTTGGAAGTTGATCTGTTCACTTCTTTTTTACAGGTTTTCTTTTCAGAGTGAAATTGAATCGTTCTCTCTCTCTCTCTCTCTCTCTCTCTCTCTCTCTCTCTCTCTCTCTCTCTCTCTCTCTCTCTCTCTCTCTCTCTCTCTCTCTCTCTCTCTCTCTCTCTCTCTCTCTCTCTCTCTCTCTCTCTCTCTCTCTCTCTCTCTCTCTCTCTCTCTCTCTCTCTCTCTCTCTCTCTCTCTCTCTCTCTCTCTCTCTCTCTTCTCCATGGTGGAAGCACGTCTGGGGAGGGAATGGTGGTGCCGCCGTTCTTATCAAGGAGCACCTGAGCCCAGTTGTGTGTGTGTGTTTGTGTGTATTGCTAGAGACAGGGAGCACAGGCTGGATGTTGCTGGTGGGACTGGCTAACACACACACACACACACACACACACACACACACACACACACACACACACACACACACACACACACACACACACACACACACACACACACACACACACACACACACACACACACACTAAAAGGTTTGAAAAAAAATTGTATGCTATAATTCTCTCAAGTTCTATGAATTCGTGAAAAATCTTCTCCTTCATGATTGCAATAACGTTAAATGTGTCTGGAGACGTGTGTGTGTGTGTGTGTGTGTGTGTGTGTGTGAGAGAGAGAGAGAGAGAGAGAGAGAGAGAGAGAGAGAAACTCATATTTGTTTTGTCTTCCTCAGGTATATGGTATAAACACATCAGATATATGACATGGGTTTATGTCACTTATAAACACGTTTTTTGCCAAAGAGCGCGGGATATAAATCATTGCAGCAAACAGCTTTCCTTTTCATGATGTGTACGTTGCTGTTTGCGAGCAAAGAGACATAATTTCAAAAGAGATGAATATTTTTATCACTTGCAAAACGAAGAAAACAAAACGAATGAGTAAGTAAAATGATAGCGGAAACAAGTAATGGAGAACAGTAATAGATAGAGAAGCATAATATGAACGACTGTTTGTGATCTAGTAAAGGAACACCACCACTACCACCACCATTACCATTATCAATACCATTCATTACCTCAGCCATTACCACTACCATTTATAACAACAAACATATCACCACCATCAAAAGAGAACACTGATAGCAACAACCATAACTTCTAGAACAACAACAACGACGAGAACAACACCTACAACCACAACATTAAACAAACGTACATCCTGCTTATCAACACACCGCCATCTACCAAACAAACTCACATTACTACACATCCATTACTTTCAACATTGTTTTTCCACGTCACCTCCGCATGACTCGTGTAGCTTAGCGGGAATCTGGAGTGGGGAGGGAGGGCACGTGACTGTAAGGCTCAGGATGACTTGTTTTGAAGGTCTGGTAATCTCTGGGGAGGAAGGAAACTGTGGAACTGAGCTCTCTGGATCCGCACACGCGCAATGGCTTTCTCAGGCTTCACCCGATTCTGTGCGGTGCGTCACGGTGTTGGTGTCATCTCCTGGAGGCGCGGCCTTGACCTTTGTCATCTAAATTACAGTGCCGCTCTGCTGAGGAATGCCACACGACTCCCAGGGTCCCGGAATGTGGTCCAGAGGTGTAGTGGTATCGTATTAACTTCTTCAGTACTAGGACACATTTTTACTACGAATTTAGTGTGATTAGACGATTTTATTGACATTACGAAGAGTCTATGAAGGTCAGAAGGTTAACGGCCAGAGTCTTTACTATTTTAATCCCCACATAAGTTATTGAAGCTGTATAAAATCTCCAAATAGTAACCAGAATGAGTATGGAAACACGTCATGGTATTCCTCGGCTTTCCTTGTGTGTTTTCTGTCATGTACCGTTTCGTAGTATGTTAACGCGTAATTGCGGCGCCTTTTGTATGATTAACGTTATTATATTTTTTCTTTGATTTTTTTTTATGTCTTTAGATATTTTGTTTGTGGTAAACTCTTTCTCTTTTGCTTCCAGTCAACAAAGCAATGGTATGTTTGCCCTTTAACGAAGTGTCTCTGTGATCGTATGCCAATGAATATTTCGTTTCATTAATACTAAATGATCTTGATTATCACTGAAAGGCATAAACAAATGTCATCAAACGGCCTTCACTATTTGACCACACTTGTTACTGGTATCTTTTAAAATCAAAACTACTATTTATACAGGTTCTTATTTATCACAATTAGCAATAAAGAAGAAATCAATCAATCTACAGTTATCATTGAACTGTGCACTACTTCAATACACTTGCTAACATGCGCCACGTAGCTGCTTCAGTCTAGTCTACAAATCCATCTTCTGTAGAACTATTTACTGCGCTGCTGGTCTTCTCCGGCTTTTGTTTTGGTACTCAGGTAAATATTTAGGATCTCACATCGCTAAACGCTACTTTGTCACTTCCGCTTCAGTCATCACCTACCCTTACTCCTCCTTCTCCTCCTCCTCTTCTTCTTTTTCTAGTTTTCTTCCCAATACGCAGGAAAGAAAGACGAAAAATAAATATATGTTTTTTGAGTTAAGATATTCAAAGTTTAGAAGCAAAATAAAGAGGTAAATTAGACTCCCAGAAATAACTTTACCAGAATAGGTGTTCCTGGCACAACATATATATTTTTTTCAGAGGTCTTATGGGAATTCTTATGCATCTTCCTGTCCATAATGAAATAGGAATCGATTGCTTGTAATGAAGAATGCTTTAATGGGACAAGGCAGGGGATAATTAGTGGGGCGTGTTATGCAGTGATGGTAATGACCTGGAAGGAATTCACTAACTTTTTTTCTTTTTCTTTTTTCTTCGTAACAGGCTACGCTAAAGGGAAAAGTCAGTGGCAGGACAGATTTAGCAATGTTAACGATATAGGTGGCAGTAGTGGCAGCAGCATAGTCAAAGGAAGAAAAATAGTAGAAGTAGTAGTAGTAGTAGTAGTAGTAGTAGTAGTTGTTGTTGTTGTTGTTGTTGTTGTTGTTGTTGTTGTTGTTGTTGTTGTTGTTGTTGTTGTTATTATTATTATTACTTTTATGTTGCTATTTATTTATTCATGTTGTTTTTGTTGTTGCTGCTGCTGCTGTTGTATTAGTGAAGTTAGTAACAACAATGACAGCAACAGTAACAACAACGACTATTACTACTACTACTACTATTACCACTATTACTACTGCTGCTGCTGTTGCTGCTGCTGCTGCTACTGCTGCTGGTGCTGCTGTTATTGATAATGATGATGATGACGATGATGATGATGATGATGATAATGATAATGATGATGATGCTACCAGTAATACTATCGGAACGAAATTAGAATAATGACGGAGATAGAATTATAATGATAATAATATTGATGATATTAATAACAGTGATGATACTAATAATAATGATAATAGTAATAATAATAATAATAATAATAATAATAATAATAATAATAATGATGATGATAAATAGTAATAATACTACTACAAAGACTCGTGATGACCGTGACGTAAGGGCGAGGCGAGGACCCAGTAATGACATCAGCGGCGGGGGCGGGAGCGTCGGTGGAGTGTAGAAGGTCACACTCTCGAAAAATAAAATATAAACTTAATTTTAAAGGTCAGCTGGTGATGTAGGTTTCGTTATTATTGAACGTGGGTGAGACGGGGTTTCCTTGGCAGCTGTCTTCCACCCACCTAAGGCTTCCTCTTGCCGCTGGTGAGGCTGGGCGGACAAAGGCTGGTGCAAGGACAAGAATAAGCACACAGTTCCTCTTTCAGGCGTGACGACCTGAGTTTGAGATGCGGAGGGACTTGAGGTGAAAGTTTGAACAGGAAATGAAATGACAGTTCACAATTATGGGCGAAATTTGGTTAGGTCTGTTTATTCACGTTTGACTTCCTTGCTGTTGCCTCAGTTCAATTCTTTTAATGGGTTTAGGTAGTTAAGGTTTCTGTGCATGCTTTTTATACAAAGAAATAATGTATTAGTAGAAAATATAAAAAGTAGTACTGAAATTTATTAATCTTGATTCAATTTACTGGGTTTTTTTTAGTATCAACCGTTATAACAACACAAAGCATTTACGGTAAACTTAAATAAGGTTATTTTTATTCATCTTCTTTGGTTACGTAGAAAAAAAAATACTCATAACATTTATTTTCTTGTTAGATATTAGTATTCTACGTTCTATTTGAAAAAGAAAATATTTGGGAAAGGTCACATTTTCAGTGAAAGATGAACTTCACATGTCTGGTCTCCGCAGGGGGCTAATGGTTGACAGAAAGCAGACGAAAGGTGAAGAACATTACGTAGAGATAACCTTTAGAACACACAGTTAACATTTGATTAAAAAGGAATACTTAAATAAACGTATATATAAGTCATTCTTTACCCAGATAAAAACGAGGGAAGGGCTGCAGTCAAAAATAGAAGCCTACAAAGTCCTCTGCTACTCGTAAAGCGATTAGCAAAGGAACTCAAAATTGAAAAGCGAATTTAATTTAGCAGTACGAGTTGAGCAACGTCTACGTAAGTCCTTTTTTGATATTTTGCTCTGTGCACTGTTAAAGCTGAATTTTTGGAGTGAAGAGGAGACACTTCAGTTAAGGTAGTATTGTTCACCGTTGACTGACGGATATTGACGTGGACGAAGATTTAGAAACTAGTGGAGGCATTATTTTCTGGTGACGTTTTTAGAGAAAGAAGACGGAACAGGCACTTTGGATTTAAAGAAGCTGCGTAAAATTGCAGTTGACATGTAGCTCTAAATTGTAAGCTGTCGTAGTTGTAAAGGTGGGATTTCAAAGTGACATTTCAGTAAAAAAAAAAAAAAAAACTCGCAGGACAGTTGATGGTTCAGGGATCTATGATTTGTGTGTTTTCTGCAGTTAGAGTAGATTAGACCGATGGTGGCGTGTGTCGAGATATCAATGTGAACTACTGAATGTTGGGAGAGATATTGACTTTTAATGGTTCTGTGGTGTATGATGAATAGTCTGCGTTTAGTCTAAGTTAACCTCTTCAATACCATGGCGCGTTTCCATATCCATTATGCTTACTATTTGGTGATTTTATACAGCTCCAGTAACTTATTTGGGGTATTAAAATAGTGAACACTGTGGCTATTAATCTTCTGACCTCTATAGACCCTTTCTAATGTCAATAAAATGGTCTAGTAGTAAAAGAAAATGCTTTGAAGGGGTTAAGGCAATAAAGGCGAATGAGGTTTCAGAAGTAACTACAGCTTTGAACTGATGGGAATATAATGTTAAGGTATTCTTGGTCCCAGTATGAGTGACGTTCTAAATGTAAGTGAAAAAAATAATGGAGTATGTGGTACAGATGTCAGAAATACATAAAGATTTTGGGCGATTTAATTTTAAAAGGTTTCAGGTGTATTGCATGCTTAGCTGGGATTAAGGTTAGGTTAAGTTAGGTTAGGTTAGGTTGAATTAGGTTTAAGTTAAAATGATAGCGACGCATATTGCAGAAAACATCGCGACTTGAGATTAATTATACAAGAGAACAGAAGAATTTACCCTTTGCTTGCCCGCCCTTTTACTCTGCTCGTTATGTAAGAAGAACTCTCAACAAAGGCAAAGAATAAGTGAAGAAAGGCACCATGACATCATCAGTCCCCAAACAGTGATGTCAAATGGATAACCAAATGTAATATATGACAGACATTAACAGAACCCCTTGAATACCATGACGCGTTTCCATATTCATTCTACTTACTATTTGGTGATTATATACAGCTTCAGAAACTTATGTCAGTGGTTAAAATAGCAAATACTCTAGCCATTAATCTTCTGATCTTCATAGACTATTCCTAATGTCAATAAAATAGTCTAATCGTACAGAAATCTTATGTTAAAATTGTGTCCCAATATTGAAGAGATTATCCAGCATATCACCCCACGTGGTTTTGCAATAACGATGGGAATGATTAACCACTTCAATACTGGGACACATTTTTTACTTTAAAATTTGTGTATGATTAGACCATTTTATTTACATTAGGAAGGATCTGTGGAGGTCAGAAGATTGATGACCAGATTCTTCACTATTCTAATCCCCCCACATGAGTTTCTGAAGCTGTGTAAAATCACGAAATAGTAAGCACAAAGAATATGGAAGCGCGTCATGGTACTGAAGGGGTTCATCAGCGTGGAAATGCCTGGATATTAATTACATCATTGCGTTGTTGTGTAAAGCTCTTGTGAAAATTAGATCTTCATGTCGGCCCCAGCCAGTTTTGAGTTTAATTTTCCTTCCCTGAACTGGCGGAATGAAATTTTAAATGGGCTTTGTTCAGTCATGTCCTTTATCTCTGCTTGTATTTGTATCCGTTCGTTCATATTGGGTTATATTGGCATGCTGGTCTGTACTGAGAGAGAGAGAGAGAGAGAGAGAGAGAGAGAGAGAGAGAGAGAGAGAGAGAGAGAGAGAGAGAGAGAGAGAGAGAGAGAGAGAGAGAGAGAGAGAGAGAGAGAGAAATCATAACCTCTTTTTACCAATCTGAGGCAACGGCAGCACCTGAGTAGTGGGTGTGGGAGTCCTGTATCTTGATGCCAGAGTGCGAGGCTTCCAGGTGGTGAGTTATCAACCGCTGCCTCGTCTTTTTGAACACTCCAACGTACCCTATTTCATGTTAGACCGACACCCACCCTCTCCTATCTCAGCCGGCGCCGGTGTAGCCCTAGCACGTATCTCAGCTCAGCCCCTATAGACCCATTTCATTTAATCCATTCCAGCACCTCGTTTCTCGCACCCTGTCCTGGCCAAGCGATCTGGTTCGTAGTGATGCGCTGACTGACTTGAAAAAATATCTTAATCTGTGCGCGTCCGAGAGAGAGATGCTCAGGTTTGCTCAGTTTATGCTGGTGGATTAGATGATTTCATTGTTCCTATATCGAAGGCTAGAGTCTAGAATGGGCCAAATGGTTTGTGCCGTCTGCAATTATGTAAATCTATGTAAATCCTTTCCCATCGAACTGCGTCCCAGCTGTCTCCCGAATTCCTTCCCAATGTGTCCTGAGAGAGGCAGTGAGGAGGTCCACGTGGGAGGCCTGCCAGCGGGTTACTCTTGCCGCCACTGAAGGATCTGCTGGTGAAGGGGCGTTAGATTGATGGGGAATTATTATCAGAATGACGACCCTCTGATAGGACCCGTTCAGTATAGAAATAATTGGGTCATAACTTATACTAGAGGTGTCCATACTTTAGACCAGCGAATGAAGGGAGAGGAAGTGGACATTCTCTCTCTCTCTCTCTCTCTCTCTCTCTCTCTCTCTCTCTCTCTCTCTCTCTCTCTCTGTCTCTCTCTCTCTCTCTCTCTCTCTCTCTCTCTCTCTCTCTCTCTCTCTCTCTCTCTCTCTCTCTCTCTCTCTCTCTCTCTCTCTCTCTCTCTCTCTCTCTCTCTCTCTCTCTCTCTCTCTCTCTCTCTCTCTCTCTCTCTTTGAAAAACGTCTCCATCTATATTATCAATCCCCTTATTTCCCACCAGTTATTTGTGAGGGAACATGTCCTCAAGAGAATCTGTCTTTTTCTCGCTGACAAATAATACTTAGAACTCTACTTTGGTCCGAAATCTTGCCTTTTCTATTCTCTTCCCTCGAGTATTCCTTCCTACCCCAAAATCAAGTCCTCCAACATTGTGCCTTATCTGTTTTTCTTTTCTTTTTTGTTCCCAGCCACATGTATCGTCCATTGACCGTAATTTGATAGAGGAGAGGCTGGGGAGACCTGTGTATTTTCTGCCCCGCTCCCACGCCTATTGGATTTGGCCTCCGATGGGACGTCTTAGAAGAAAGAATGGTAGCTTGAGGAAGTCGCAGGGAAAGTGTGAGAACTAGTAGTGATCTGTGAAGGAAGGTGACTAATTGTTTTTCACCACTGGGATCGTCTGGGACAGCCAGAAGGGAGGAGGGAGAATTGGTCTTTGTGTGTGTGTGTGTGTGTGTGTGTGTGTGTGTGTGTGTGTGTGTGTGTGTGTGTGTGTGTAATATGTTGGTAATAATGTAACATAATATACACTAAAAAATGACAGAGAATATTGTGAGTATTCAATTGTACAAAAATAACACATGTATTTCTTCTGGTTTACACATCAGTACATATATATTTCCTTACTCGCGCATTGTCTGTGTTTATTCGTGTCTATCTGTTTGTCTGCAGCTCTCTCTCTCTCTCTCTCTCTCTCTCTCTCTCTCTCTACTCTGGGTATCAGGCACGAGATCAACTGAGCGACGTAAGATGGACAGGAGTAGAGGAGTTATCAGCGACTGCGGCTCACGGTGACCTTGGGAGGTTTTTAGATCTTCTGGGAATAGCGCGGTGGTGGGAGATGGGTTGGTAGGGCTGCTTCTGGTGAGGATTAGGGAGGAGGGGTAAGGCAGATTAGTTGGAAAGAGTTAAGGGATTGGAGATTGTCCTTAGGGAAGTCTCTGGTTGGTAATTTGGCGAGTTTGAGTTGGAATTGGTTTGCTTAGAGCTCGTTTGGCAGGAATTTGACTTGTGTGCTTGTTATGGCTACAGCTCCTCCTCTTCTTCCTCCTCTTCCTCCTCCTCCTCCTCCTCTTTTTCTTCCTTCTTCTTCTCTTCCTCCTCCTTCTTTTCCTCCCCTTCCTCCTCCTAAGAAAATCTTCATCCAAGTTTTGGCTCAGGTTTCTTTCTCTCTCTCTCTCTCTCTCTCTCTCTCTCTCTCTCTCTCTCTCTCTCTCTCTCTCTCTCTCTCTCTCTCTCTCTCTCTCTCTCTCTCTCTCTCTCTCTCTCTCTCTCTCTCTCTCTCTCTCTCTCAACTAATTATTTATCACACCATTAGTATTCTATCTTTTTTTTCTCTTACTCTGAGGATTCTTGTTTGTATCTGTCACATTCTTTGCATTGAACAATTCAAATAAGTAAAGGAAACAAATGCCTGTGTGATTCGATACCTAGCACTTTCTAAAACTACTTTACGGGAGCTAAATATATTCAGGAGCCAATTTATGCTGCATATAGATGTAGCCCTCAAGTCATTCCTTCTATTCTATTATGTAACTCAGCTATCCTTTGTTCCTTGTCCCTTCTTTTGATCTATTCCTTTGTACTTTTATCTGGGCTCGTCTCTCCCTCTCCATGTTACTTTTCTTCGCCCTTTAGACACCTTTTTCTCTCCTTTTCTTTGAGCAAATATATCTTCTCAAATTAATCCGTCATTTTGTACAGTTAAGGCTACCGTTTTTATTTTTTGCATTTATCTTCTCCTTGACCTTTTCTCCTGTACGTGGTGCTTGGAAAATAAGCTGGAACTAGAAAATTGTACCAGATACGCGGAAATATATTTAAAAAGTGGGATTGACATTTGAACACGGTGGTGAAATATGACAGATGCAAATGCCAAAGGAAAAAAATATTATCAATGGATAAGAAGGAAAGTGTAATAGGAAAATTTTGATGAAAAATACTTAGAATACCTACATATGTCTAATTCTTTACCAATCTTTTAAGGGACTTGCATTTCAAGTGGGCTTTCTTTTATTTTTTAATCTTTTGTTGCACTTAGTTAGTTTCCCTCTTGCGTTAGAAAAAAAAACATTGGATTAGGAAAAAACAGCACATGTGAAATATAATGTTTTGGTATCGATTAGTTAACCTGGATCGGTTCAGGTGGCATTTCTTCGGATAGTCTTTCTTTGACCTACATCTCCTCCTTCCAGCTCTTCCTTCCAAAAATTGCATCTCGGCACAATCACCCTTCTCTCCCAACACCTCCTCCCTGTCTCGAAAGTCAAGAACCGGAGACACCATGGGTATATAGAAGCCGTCTTTCCCGTAATCTGGAAGTGGAGAGGTTAAGAAAAGGAAGCATCGAGTCTTACCGGTGAAGCGTATCTTGCACTGTGTTTACGAGGCTTGTCATGAATGAGATTTGAGTCCATGTGTCTGTCTCCTTGATATTTGGTGTTAAGAGTGGAAATGAATAAAATTGATGAAGCTCACCCACCTTTGGTAATGAGTGAAACAAAACTACAGTGTGGTTATGAATAATGTGTGTCTTATTTATAGCGAAAAATGCTTCTTTACACACACACACACACACACACACACACACACACACACACACACACACACACACACACACACACACACACACACACACACACACACACACACACACACACACACACACACACACACACACACACACACACACACACCAAAGAGAGACATCAAAACACGCCTCTCTAACTTACCACTTCTACAAATGAACATTCATCAAGGCAACAATACTAATCACATGTCTCAGTAGACTTGCAAATTACACCCCATGACTGTTGGTTGGCTGAGAGGTGGCAGCCAACAATGGGGGGAGGTTAGGCGGCGGCGGAATAATTATAAGAGTTGATGAAAGGATCCGTTCTTCATTAAGGAGGGAATGAGAAAAAATAACTACATGGTCGCGCACTTTACACAACACACACGACACACACCTGACACTGTGAGCACTTGCAGCACATAACACGTAGGAATAAAACGTGTCCAATTACTGTCTGTGAGGATGGAAAGAATGTTCATGTTCATACTTTTGCTTAGCGTGTTATTTTATGTTAATATTTATCAAGTGGAAATCAGTTATATTTCGAATGAATGAGATTATGCTGTGTTAATCTGGTGTGGTTTAGCTAAGGTTATGAAGGGTAGGTAACCAATCTTAACCCCTTTAGTACCATGGCGCGTTTCCATATTCATTCTGCTTACTATTTGGTGATTCTATAAAGCTTCAGAAACTTATGTCGGGAATTTGATTAGTGAATACTGTGGCCTATAATCTTCTGCGCTCCATAGACTCTTTTTAATATCAATAAAATGGTCTAATCGTAAAAAAAAATCAAGGTAAAAATGTGTCCCAGTATTGAAGGAGTTAAAATCACATAAACCACTCAAAATGTAGGAATTGGGACCGATCTTAATGTATTTCTTTTTATATCCATGCACGGGTGATTCCTCTCTGGATCTGCAGACTGGGAATGGTGAAAATGTTGAGCAGGTTAACATTATGCAAGTCCTGCCGTGCCACCAGAGAGCGTGCAGCTGAGGCGTGAGGCGCGGCTCGGCTTATTAACGTGACAGTGATGAATGGCCACACCTGCCGCCTGAATGACGTGATGCGGGGGAGTGTTTAGCATCGCTTGCCTCGCGATTGAAATGTCTCGTCAATGGTGCATAGCGGCGGAAAAAGAGCTCTGGTGTTACGGAGATAGACGAATTGGAGCATCGATCCTAAGCGGGAGAGGACGAGAAAAAGAAGGAAAAATACTGTATTGTAGTGGAGCAGGAAAAGCTCCGCGTTGTTCAGCTTGTTAAAGTCTACCGCATCTTATCCGCTCCTGGAGGAATGAAAGTTTCTTTTCTGCGAATATCATGTACAGTTGAGAAAAAAAGACATTTGTATATACGTGTTCGATCTTTGTTTCATAAAAAAAATTCATATTAAATGTTCACAGATCAGGCTTAATTTTAGATTAAGCAATGAAAACAGAAAAGAAAAAGGATGGCAACTTCACTTAATAAACTCTTGAATGAATAACAAGCTGAGGAATTGTCAGGCATGAAAATGTCAAGGGCATATTTTTCAGTGCACGCTACACACACCCCTCTTATTTTTGATGAAGTCACGATTTGTAATTTAGATTGTTCTCTCTGGTGTAAGAAAAAGTAAACTGAAGTGTGTGCTTTTGCGTGACACGTACTGACCTTGGCCTTCTCAGAGGCAACCTAGGAGCGCTTAGGGACCGTCCCTCACGTCCGCCACTAAAATATTCTGTGATATTTCCAGTGCTCATGCAAGCGGAGCAAGATAAGGTATGGGACTGTATTACTTTTATGTTTAAAGCTTCCCGTCTGTGTTAGTGGTGCAAGAAACACGTGAATGTTATTTTGGGTCTCTGTATAAGGCCTGAGCACAATGAAAAAGTATGATTTCTGTATTTAGCTTTATGTCCATGGAAGCTCAGGTTAGCTTAAATAAAAATGTTTGTGGATTATGTTAGATGGTGCCTCTTTTTTTTCTGATTATCATTCCCTCAAGAATGGGAATAATTTCTACTGATGAAAGTTTAATGTAAATACTTTTCAACAGTATTCTTGACCTTTCCGTCAGTATGCATTGACTGGGACACATTAGTTTATTAGTTGCAGTGCATTTAGGTTGTGTGCGGGCCGTGTTGACTAATTCTCAATAAAGACGAGCCTTGAAGAGTAAGGAAGTAATTACCAAAGCGACGAAGTAATTACTGAACCATCAATATTCATAAAATAAAGAATAGTGCATAATAAGTAAAGACGTAACGTGAAGGCGATATTTTTCTTATATACTAATATTGATTATTCATAAGAAAGTTATTGAGAATATTTTGTAATGTGTTATTTTCTGAGTTAATCTCCACATTTACATTACAAAGTAGTTCTGCATTACCTTAATTTAATGCATGTGAACTTTATGTATTTCTCAGCGCAGAGTTTGCTATAAATACAAAAATAATGCAAATTTCTAGGCGCTGCAACACATTTTCATAGCAACTTTGCATTTTTGATAAGGCATGAGCCAAACAGCATAATAAAGACGTGCATTAGTCCAATTTTAAGTCGCACCGCATCATACTTCACACCCACCCACCCAGAGACACACATACCCACACACACACACACACACACACACACACACACACACACACACACACACACACACACACACACACAGTCAGTCGTAAATCACATCTCATAAATCACTTCCTGTCTAGCGAGGAGCGGGAAGCAGAACGAGCAACGCACAGCGGGGATGATGCGGCACTGAAGAAGGCCGAGGCGGGGAGAGACAAGCAAACATCACGTGCATTATCGTCCCGTCACTGTCGCGATGAAAGAATTTATCAGTGCTACCGAGGCGAATGGGCGGCGGTTGTGACGGATTACTGGGTAGAGGAAGAGAGAGAGAGAGAGAGAGAGAGAGAGAGAGAGAGAGAGAGAGAGAGACTAGACGCCATAATTAAGTTATGCAGAAGTAGATCCTGGCTGTGATATATGCTTAGTGGAGTGGCCATGACAGAGCGCCGCGGTTCAGCAGGCGAGCATCTCACAGGATGACAGGTGGTAAACATATGAGGACGATTGTGATCACAGCAAGGTTAGGTGACGAAGATTAATGGAGTGGTTTGATTAGTAAGGTCTGATGCTTAATGGTTGATTCCACGGAGCCTGCTCGATACCCTAGAATCAAAGACCGCGACTCCCTAATCGTCTGTCATCTCCCACCGTGGATGCTTATGTGCAGTGACGGTGGATTGATTTGCAGCATGATATATCCTATAGCAGCCTTCAGAGGTGCCGTGGTTTATATGGACACATCCTCGAAGACCCAGATAACAAGCACCGTATTGACTGCGCTTCAATTTCTATTCAGTAATCAATAGGCGCTTGTCTGTTGATCTTCTCGCCAAAAATAAGTGTAATACAGATTGATAGTAGAGTTAATAACCACACATGGACTGTAAGTAATGTTCATTTTTCCTCATTTTCCAAGAATTTATTGTGTTATTTTTTGTAAGGAGATTGTGAACAGATTAGAAATTTAAAAATACGTCTACAAAGCCATTTTGTATAAGGAGACAACAGACAGCTCATTTGAAGAAGAAAATAGAAAAGAAGAAAAAAAGTTTGCAATATGTCGCGATATATATAATGGACATCTGAGTATAACCTAACCAATGAAGCAGCGTTTGTTATAAGATCCTGGTACAGTGGAACCATGCGTGCTTTGGGAACCGAGGGGTCTCCAAGCTAACGGGTTCGAATCCTATCCACGGTCCTTGTGTAGGTTAGGCTTCTTCATTCGGGGCAACGGTTTCCTAGCGGGTGGGCTTTTAGGTAGGAAGTACCCCAATGAAGTATCCCTTTTAGCCCATAAATTCCTGTGAAAAGCCCACATGGTATAAATAAGAAAAAAAAGAAAGAAAACGAGGACAAAAGTAAGCGGATACACGGGTCAGAATAATTTTACATGTTGATATTTTACTTAATAAGAGGAACGGTAAAAACAGCGAATAATTGGTAACACGAGTCTCTGGAAGCACTTTTATTGGGTGTTTTTCGAATGAGAGTAATTCCGAATGTGTGTGTGTGTGTGTGTGTGTGTGTGTGTGTGTGTGTGTGTGTGTGTGTGTGTGTGTGTGTGTGTGTGTGTGTGTGTGTGTGTGTGTGAAGTGAGACAGACAGATGGCGCACAGGTGGTCGCCATGCACACCTGTTGGTCGGCATAGGCAGAAAAGAACATTGATTTCTTAACTCTCTCTCTCTCTCTCTCTCTCTCTCTCTCTCTCTCTCTCTCTCTCTCTCTCTCTCTCTCTCTCTCTCTCTCTCTCTCTCTCTCTCTCTCTCTCTCTCTCTCTCTCTCTCTCTCTCTCTCTCTCTCTCTCTCTCTCTCTCTCTCTCTCTCTCTCTCTCTCTCTCTCTCTCTCTCTCTCTCTCTCTCTCTCTCTCTCTCTCTCTCTCTCTCTCTCTCTCTCTCTCTCTCTCTCTCTCTCTCTCTCTCTCTCTCTCTCTCTCTCTCTCTCTCTCTCTCTCTCTCTCTCTCTCTCTCTCTCTCTCTCTCTCTCTCTCTCTCTCTCTCTCTCTCTCTCTCTCTCTCTCTCTCTCTCTGGAATAAATGCACATTAATTTATCATAATATATTACGGGGTGGTGAACTTCGCATACAAATTACCTATCCTGAGATGAAGATAAGCCTCCACATTGTTATTTATTCCTCCTTCACCTTCCCCTCCTCCTTCATAATATCCTCCTCCTTTCTATCTACATACATCTCCTTCCCATTCTCCGTTTCCTTGTTTTCTTCGTGGTGTATGTCCTTTTCTCCATTTTCCTCCTCCCTCTCATCCTCTTCGTCTTCATCATCATTACCTACCTTCATCTTTTTTCTTTATTTAGCCTTCCTTTTCTTTGTCTTTCTCCGCTCTTTGTCTCTCCACCTTCACTCCAGTTCTTTTCCTTTTACAGTCTTTTCCTTCCTAGCATGGTAAACAAGCGCCGCCCAACACCTGGAGTCTTAGCGATATGTGATTTTTCAGCCTCCTTGTAGCCTCCATTGTTCACCGCGGAGCTGCTGGGGTGGCTCGCCAGTGTAGGAGGCAAGGAAGAAAACAAACACTGCATTTGTACCCCATGAATTTCAAATCAAATTAATGAAAAGAAAGGGTGGGAATGCTTTTACTAAACATTGTTTTAACGTACTGAAAAGTAATTTCCGTCTCTCCACTAAGAGGATGCAGTTTTAGCAGTCTTAACTTCTCCTCAAAGGAATGAATAATGTTAAGTAAATAAGGGGGAGTGAGAGAGCGAAGCGAGACTTGAGAGCATTAGAATAGGCACCACCGTGAAAGCTGCGTCCTCCTGTCACTTCTTACCGATGCTACTCGGTTGTCTGGGTTGGCGGACATAACCTTTGTTTACTTTGCATGTTTTGATATACATACATCGTAATTCCTAAAAAAAATAATTAAAAGTCTATTGAAATAGTTTGATGAGCGTATAAATTTAATTGCTGGTTCAGTATCATAGTTCATAAGTTAATATAAATGAGAAAGGTTGATTAACATCTACATTCACACTAAAATTATTTAAATCAATTATTTAAAAAAAATCAGAATCTAAAATATTTTGTATCAAATCATCGCGCACGCACGCACACACACACACACACACACACGCAAGGGGAAGACAGAGAGAGAGAGAGAGAGAGAGAGAGAGAGAGAGAGAGAGAGAGAGAGAGAGAGAGAGAGAGAGAGAGAGAGAGAGAGAGAGAGAGAGAGAGAGAGAGAGAGAGAGAGAGAGAGAGAGAGAGAGAGAGAGATGGGAGAGAGGCGGGAGCAAGACTTTCTCTTTCAAGACATAGATTTTTCATTTTTCACCACGATAACTCTTTTCTTCTTCCACCTTGGCCTCTTTCAGGAGTCTTTCATCATCATTGCTTTGTAAAGAAATATAATACCGCTTTCTTCGTCCTCTTTGCGTCTGTTCTTTTTCCTCCCTTCTACTCCCCGCTCGACTCTCACCCCCTCTGACTCTCACCCTTCCTCCTTCCCTCCACTCCCACTCACAACCTCCCAGTGCCCTTAATTATGTCTGCTGCAAGATATAACTCGTTGGCTTAGCGTCCTGCGCGTCATCAGTAACATAGTCTGCAATGGATGTTTTATTTTCCTTCATATAATTATAAGTCACGAGGAAAAATACACGGGAATTAGAACGAGTATTTAGCCTTGATTTCTGGTGCATCTGGCAGTGTTTTCCCCTCTACGCACTGCCGTTTGTTAGCCAAGACTGAAGGAGGTGAAATTATAACGAGTGGTAATTGTGACTGCAGTAATTGTGGGATATTTGTTGCAGCAGTGGCAGCAGAGAGAGAGAGAGAGAGAGAGAGAGAGAGAGAGAGAGAGAGAATGAAAAATAGACGGAAAAGAAAATAACAGAAACAAGGACAAAAAGGAGAGAGAGAGATACAAACACATGAACAAACACAAATGCATAAAAGAAAATGAAGATGAAGAAACCCATTAACATGTAGACAGACAAAAACAAAATGAAAAAAAAAAAAACCTGACGAACGGAAAAAAAAATAATAAAATAAAGGAAACAGAGGACGGAATAATGAAGGAAAATAAGACACTAAGATGAGAATCGTACCCAGAGTAACTCAATAGTCTTCACCTACTCGTTGATCATCCAACACTGCATTCTATCACCATAAATTCCACTGTTGAATACCCTCGCAAACTGAAAACCCTCCCCATAGAAACCAATATCAATACTTCAGTACGCCAAACAAACCTCAATAGTTAGCCCACAATACTAGGTCAAGGACAACAAACATGAGTGAGGCGACCTAGGAGCAGCGATGTGGGTCAGGAGGGAGGTTGGGGCGTGGGGGAGAGGGAGAAGGGTCATGATGTGCGCCATAGGAGAAGGAATTACCGAAAATCAATACAAAGGAGAGAGTCAGGTGTGTGAATAATAGATGGCAGGGATGGACAGGTGGTGGATGGTGGGTCGTGGCATCTTTGTACTATATGGCTGTGTTGCGTGGTCCGTGTGTGTGTGTGTGTGTGTGTGAGAGAGAGAGAGAGAGAGAGAGAGAGAGAGAGAGAGAGAGAGAGAATAGAAGTAATAGTAGTAGTAGTAGTAGTAGTGACTAGCAGACTGTCTCCTCTCTAATCAAGTTATGGAACCTTCTTGTTCATCTTTTTTCTTCGTTTGCCATTAGGCCGATGAAACCACAAAGGCGGTGTATGGAGAGCCAGGACGTCTCGCTTTTTAATGAAGATGAATTATTAAAAACCCAAAAGTACTGTACATACTCACCACACACACACACACACACACACACACACACACACACACACACACACACACACACACACACACACACACACACACACACACACACACACACACACACACACACACACACACACACACACATCATCATCATCATCCACGGTTAGGAGATTAATTTTCATCCATCACTTCATTTGGTACCGGCGCACAAGGAGTAAAAAATCCCTGGTACTGCTCGACCTTCCTTTGCTTACCTTCGTGTTTTGCTGGAGTGACGCGTTCAAAGAGAAATTCTAGGGAAGATAATGCAGGAGAGAGTCAATTGTTACTTGATATTCCCATGGAGCAACAAAGGCGCTCTGATCTCAGCGGTACAAAGGGATCGCGGGTGAGAGAAAATAAACAGTGTGTATGTTGAGCTAAAAAAAAAAAAAAAAAAAAAGAAATGAGAAGGAAAAGCAAACAAGGAGGGAACAGAGGGTTGGAATATAGCACTGCCTGTTAACGGCGCGAACAAAGAGTTTACGACGATCTCGCTTAAACTTTGTAATTAGAGAGAGAGAGAGAGAGAGAGAGAGAGAGAGAGAGAGAGAGAGAGAGAGAGAGAGAGAGAGAGAGAGAGAGAGAGAGAGAGAGAGAGAGAATCTTCTTTTATTCTTTTATCTTTGAAATCAACCTGTACGCTTGTTTTATTTACTTATATTAATCTCTCTCTCTCTCTCTCTCTCTCTCTCTCTCTCTCTCTCTCTCTCTCTCTCTCTCTCTCCTTTCCTTCACTTCTCACCTTCCATCGCAACTGTCATCTCTCCAATTTTACATTTCACAACACGCTCCGCAACTCTCCTCCTCTCATTTTCTCTCCTGTTTTCCCTCTTTCCCTTCCTGTCTTTCTCCCAGTCTCACCCTCAGGCCTTACAGACTCATTAGATAAAAGGTAATTAAGTTTGTGTCTCGATAGGAATTTTACCTTCGCCACTCGGGAATGGAGAGGCGACGAGTATGTGGACAGATAAAGGAGTAGTGAGGTCGAAGTAGATGTTGCTGCTTTCTTACATGGGCGTGGAACTTCATTTAGAACATGTTGCAGGCCGTAGGTGGATGCATAAAGGGACTGAGGGGAGTAATGAACTGGTGGTAAGGTTAGAAGTTAGGCCAAGTTGGGTTAAGAGAAGGAAAAGAAGAGTGTTTCTTTTTATGGCTTTCTCATTTCATTGTGTTTTCTGCTCTCTTTTCCTAGCTCAGAGAGAGAGAGAGAGAGAGAGAGAGAGAGAGAGAGAGAGAGAGAGAGAGAGAGGGAAGAGACATATAAACACAGACACACGCACAGAGAGAGACACACACAGAGAGAGAGAGAGAGAGAGAGAGAGAGAGAGAGAGAGAGAGAGAGAGAGAGAGAGAGAGAGAGAGAGAGAATGTTTGATGTCTCACTGATTTATTCATATATATATATATTTTTTTTTATATATATATATACATAATTCTCTTCGTTGTCATCATGTTTGTCATTTTACTATTTCTATTAAAACGAAACTTCATCCATAGAACTTTCCCTCATTTGATATTCTATGCGGTCTTGCTTGTCCCTCTAAACATCATGAATATTAAACGTATTTGGAAACGAGTTATCTGTAATTGGTTCTAGATGTCGTAGTGTCCATTAGAATAGTTACTAAAGTCTACAAGAGGAGGAGATCACTGCTTTGGTATTCATAACTTTTTTATTATTGCTAAAGTAAAGAGAGGTCATCCAGCACTCAGTAATTCTCTGGTAACGTACAGCTTTACCCCTTCCGTACTTGGGCGCATTTTTACTATGAGTTTGGGTATAATTAGACGATTTTATTGACATTAGGAAGGCTCTATGAAGGTCAGAAGATTAATAGCCACAGTCTTCACCATTTTATTCCACCACATAATTTTCTGAAGCTTTATGAAATCACCAAATAGTAACCAGAATGAATATGAAAACGTGTCATAGTACTGAAGGGCTTAAGTGGCCAGAGTTATGGACCGCTATTACTGCGCAAGAGAGTGAGGAATGTTTGGTGTGTTAGGAGAAGGAAGAGGAATGAGGTGTTCTTTTGGTGCGAGGAAAATGCTGGTGTTTTTGTTTCCTTGTGTGTGTGTGTGTGTGTGTGAAGTAATTGGTGGCTGTTTTGTCTTTTTTTACGTTGTAGGTGTCGATGTGTCCTATGGGAACGCGAGATGTTTTATGTATGTAATGGGAATTGTTGTACTGTTTCTTGTAATGTGTTAAGTACCTGGATGTAGTTTTTCGTGTACAAGATCCGTATACCTTACTTTTTCCTTGCGCTGGAGGGATTTATAGCAGTGGCATGTGTTATGCTATGCGTCGCTGTTGTGGAGATTTCCATGACGAAGAGTAAAAAAAGTATGAAATAAACTGTAACTTGAAGATTGTTAGTGTAATATGGTACGTCTGCCTACACATTGAAAGACAGGAAGGCAAACAGACATACATAAGAGACAGAAACAGTGACTAATAGGAAATAGAGACATTAGGATCAAAAGAAAGATTATGTAAGTGGGTCTAGAGGATACAATAAGAACAGGTATTGTATGTCTGAATATTGAAACTGTTATGTGAAGCTTCGAAATTCTAATTATTAAGAAAAGTACCCATGAAAAACAAATCAGTGGAAACAAATCCCCTTATCCCACGGTCAGTTTTCCCATTATCATTTCATTAATATCGGCTTTAATCCGGCGAGGCTTCCATTATTTATTCCGTCGTGAACTAAACGCCGCAGTAAAATTGGTATCTAATTTTGGCCTCATCGCCACAGGAATAAAGGCCACACTGATCCACTGGAGTCAGGATAAGCTGCCAGGGACGCTGCATGAATATCAACTTTACGGAAACTTTCAAGGAGATGATGCTTGGATTTTCTTTTCTTTTTCATCATTTTATCCTTTTTTCATTAATCATTTTGTGGACCTCAGCTTTTCAGAAACATATTTCGAACCAGAATGACTTGGTTTGAAAGTTCTGCAACAAAAGGGATGAGACTTACTGGAGTTGTTTTGTTCTGTGTAAATTCAGTTCAGTTCATCACTCAGAAAAAAAAAAAATTGCCACTGATATGTTGTTGTTTTTTCTTTTTAAGGCCTAGTTTCCAATTCTTTGATAAGGAAGACATTTTGGTGCTTTGAACTCTTCTCTCGAGAGGATGCCCTTCCTAACTTCGGACAGTGGTCAGGAATCAAACTCACGAACTTAATGAACTCTCGGCCCCATCGCGACTTCCATGACCTCACATCACCGAGTCTAACCTAACCTTATTCAACTTGCAATAACCTGACCTAACCTAACCTAGCTAACCTAACATAACTTTTGATCTCTACTGACGTAATTTAACCTAATTTGACATACCCTACCCCAACCTGTCTAACCTAACCTGACCTGATCTATACTTAATTTATCTGAACTGACAAAATTAATTGGAAAGGAATTTTTAGTGACGTCTTGTAAGAGGAATGTTCCTAAATGAGATCTATATGCGAGGAATCTTAGTCAGATATCTATAACTAGAACAATAAAATATATTTGTAAATACCAAAAAAACCGTGTGGTGAGCCTTTAGACGCTTATTGAAAAGACAAGACAAATGATTCTGGGTGAAGAGAATGGCGGTGAAGCGAACACAAAAGAGAGCAGCTTTGGTGAAGTGTGCGTAATAGAAAAAGCCAAAAGAAATCGGATAAAGAGAGTAGAGGGAAAGAGGGAAGGAAGGTAAACACGGGAAGAAAAGGTTAATAAATGAGAGAAAAGAAAATACATAGTGCAGGATGTAATCATACTCCAGAAAGAAGTACAAGATAAGAATATTTTGTATGAAGTTTTAGAACCACAATTTTGAGTGTCGTGGTTTTGTGGCAGAAAGGGACAAGGAAATAGATTCAAAGTAAGGAGCAAAAATATGAAAGAAAAATAAACGAAAACTATATGATGAAGAATATTTTTTCTGAGAACCGTCGATTAACAGAAATTAATACAGAAATTTTCCGAGAAGACAGAAAGAGAAAAGGGAAAAGCAAGGTAAAAAAAAAAACAAGGAAAAATGTGAAATAACAAGACTTTCGTGGGAAAAATATCTAACTGTACACAACCAAGAAGAAAAAAAAAAGATGAAATTGTTTTCTCTAAGAAGTTTAGTTGCCAAATGAATCCCTACTTTCTGTGGTCTAATACTGTGATGCCTCGAGGAACTGGAGGAAAGAGGAGACGCAGCCAGGAGGTGGAGCAGCCTCGCGTGGTTCCTTCCCTCCTGAACCCCTGGAGGACCACGCCGGGAAAGAAGCAAGAGAAATTAAGTATCGACCGGACCAAGAGCACTCGAGGCTGCATTATCTCCGCAAGATATTAAAAGAGGCGCCGTAATTACCACTACTACCACCACCACCACTACTATCACCACCACCACCACCACCACCACCACTGCTACCACTACCACTATCACGCCCACCACCACATCTCATCCACAATTGCGTCACCACCACCACCACCACCACCACCACCACCACCACCACATCTCGTCCACTGGTACAAACCCCCATAATTGCATCACCACCACCACCATCACCTTTTAACAACACCAGCTAAACTTCCACTGTTTCCACTACCACCACCACCACCACCACCACCACCACCACCACCACCACCACTACTGGCAGCACTTTCACTTTAAATATCTCCACTGCCACCACTACCATCACCACCACCACCACCACCACCCCTGCTAGAGCACACACGATCACCTTGGAGCCGATAAAGACTCACGCGCCCACCTGTCACCTGCCTTAATTATCATGTCCCTAATTGCGTTATCGCCTCTTCGCCGCGCTAACATTTATGGCGCGGCTGTGGTGGTGATGGCGGTGGTCGTGGTGGTGGTGGTGGCGGAGACGGTGATTATGCGTCTGTCTGCCTGTCACTCTTTTGGCGACGCGCACTGGGGAAATTAAAGAGAAAACCAGAAAACAAACAAACACACACACACACACACACACACACACACACACACACACACACACACACACACACACACACACACACACACACACACACACACACACAGAGAAAGGAAGGATGTCACTGAATTTTTTTAATAAATTCTTAACACTCAAAATCTCAAATCATGGTTCGGGAATATTTTGTGGTTATATGATTTCTCTCTCTCTCTCTCTCTCTCTCTCTCTCTCTCTCTCTCTCTCTCTCTCTCTCTCTCTCTCTCTCTCTCTCTCTCTCTCTCTCTCTCTCTCTCTCTCTCTCTCTCTCTCTCTCAATTGCCTCTCTCCAGCTTTTTTCCGTCTATTTCTGTCGCCTAACCTATCTCGTCTTTTGCCTCTTCACACCTCTCATTTTCCACTTCACTCTTAAAAGCCCCACTCACCACCCGCACTGTGTACTCTCCTACCTCCTCCTCTCTTATACTCAGCCTCCTCGATGCTCCTTTAAACTCCCTCACCTCTCGACCCTCCTCTGCCAGACCCGTCCCTCCACTCACCTCTGTCTTCGTCATCCCTCTACCACCGTCCATTTATCCTCCTCTTCCTCCCGATGGAATGACGTTTGTGTGTGTACTAACTAGCATACCACGAGCCTCGAGTTCCACAGACAGCCTGCCTCGTCGTCTTCCGCTAATTAAAGTTGAGAATTGGATTTTAACTTAATTCTTGAAAAGTGTCTGAAAAGTTGACGCCTCTCCCTAACATGTGTGTTCCTTAGGGAGGCTGGTGGAGAAGCAGGGGAGGCAGTAGTAGTGGTGGTGGTGGTAGCGGTAGTAGTGATAGTGATTGTCGTTGTTGAAGCGAGGGAAGGATGGGAAGTGGATAAGAACAGTGGTAAGGTTTAGGAAAAGTGGGAATTGATTTTTAGGAGTGGGGAGAGGGTGTGTGGGTAACGTTTGCTAGGTAAAGGGAGATAGAAGGTGCTTTAAAGGGGGAGGGGTGTGGCTTGGTAGGAAAGGGTGAAAGAGGGCATAGGAGCTTGCCATGATTTGGGGAAGGGTCTGTGGTTTGTTGAGAAAATGGGCGTGGCTTGGTGGGATAAATGGTGTGATTTGGTGGGAGGGCGGGAGATGTAATTAGGTAGAGGAGGATGCCTTTGTTGCGTTGGTGGGACTCGGGTCGGGGTCTGGGATGGGATGGGAGGGGATGGGAGGGAAGGAGTGGCTAGGCTTGGGAAGGGACTGGCGTATCTTTCTAGTCTTGTTAGCGGATATGAGAGTTTTAGGCGCCTCGGGGGGCGTTGTGGCGGGACTTCCTGTTTTTTTATGTGTGTTTGTTCGTCTTTGTTTCCTTCAGATGCGCCAAAGTTCAGTCTTTCCTGTGTGTGTGTGCGGAGTGGCGGAGCTTCGAGTGTCTTTCTGGTTGTCTTCCCTTTCCTTTTCAATTTTTAACTAACAAGAATAATGAAGAATTATTTATATTTGATGTGAGAGAAAATTACGATATTGTGTGTTTCATCGGCTTGGATATTTGTTGTTTAGAATCATTACAAGTTTTCTGGCTCCTTTTCTCTGCTGGGTACTCTCAGGACATCCCTTAAAGGCACTGGAGCATAATGAAACTTTACCATTTCAAACTTACTGGTTGCCTGTCTGTATAATGATATGAGAAATATTGAATGAATAAAGAAGCTTGTGTAGAAATATCAACTTTTTTATGCTCTTGTTAAAGATAATTATTATGGAGTGCCTTCCACGAACTCTGTGTGTGTGTGTGTGTGTGTGTGTGTGTGTGTGTGTGTGTGTGTGTGTGTGTGTGTGTGTGTGTGTGTGTGTGTGTGTGTGTGTGTGTGTGTGTGTGTGTGTGTGTGTAATTTTTCTATTTCTAAATCATAGCATAATCAAGAAAAAATAAATAAATATCGCATTTTATTCTAGAAATCAACCAGTGTGAATAGTATTGGTCACAATACTAATTGATAACAGCAGATAGTATTCATATTTCCTAAATCAAGGGTTTTCTTACGTACTTTTCACCTTGTACAGCTTTTCGTTTGACTCAAGAATTCTCAGAACTCAAGGTGCACCAAATGTTTGAAAATGAGAAGCTAAAATTCTTAACACCTGAACGAAAGAGGAAGATTAAAGAGGGATAAGAGAGCTGAAGTTTTTAATTATGCATAATGTTCATTCATGCTTCATTTGCATTTACCCATTCTTTAATTGTAGAAGCTGAAGTTTAATGATCTTTCTAAGCCTCTCCTCATATCAACTTTCATTACATGCTGCATTGAGAGAGAGAGAGAGAGAGAGAGAGAGAGAGAGAGAGAGAGAGAGAGAGAGAGAGAGAGAGAGAGACTGTCCACATTTCTTAGTTCATTATTAATTGTATATTTGTAATCGTAACACAGCAAGACAATCGTGTTTTAAACCATTTTTCCGTATTTCCTCGTACAAATTCAATACAGCATGATTCTACTTTCCTGGCATTTCATGGAAGCGTTGCTGTGCACTTTTGTTTCGAGTGATAACGTTCAAAGACAAAATGTTTTCCTGTTCATGTTACCAACGGTCACTGGGTTTCATTTCCGTTTACGCTCATGTTTGTTCTATTACTGAGTTTTCAAGGAATCTCTTTGATTTGTGTGAATACAGGTAATTGTTGACAAAGTATCTTTTGAGTTCTTACAGATGTCACTTCACCTAAGTAATACAACGTAATTTTTTTTCTTTTCTTTTTTATGTAGGGAAGAGGACGAGCCAAGGGAAAAAAAGAAAATATTAAAAAAAGGCCCACTATAGTGCATTTTTTGTTGATTGAATCCCTAGAAAAAAGGAAATTTTTTAAGGAAGAAATTAATCTTACAAAATGAAACTTAAATTAGTGAATATTCATATATAGAAGTGTATGATTTCCAAAAACCTCTTATTTTTAGCCTCCTCGTCATGTCCAGTCCCACTTCTTGTTTTTCATGGTAATGGTCGCCTCTTTAGCAGAGTTCCCGCCCAGTGTTGCCGTCGGCGAGAACAAACGAAGAGGCTCTTAGGCTGATTGCGTGGTAAGATTGATCGCCCTTTGAACCGACGTCTCTTCGTTCCTTCTTCCTTCCTTTCTCCCTTCCCGCTGAGGCTCCGCGAGGGTTACGGGAAGATTTGCTGCGCCGACTGACGTGGAGGGAAGCTCATGGGGATATGTGTGATCTTACTTCCATTCACGCTGTTGCTCGCATCGCTCACACGCTATTTTATTTTTTCCTTATTTTATATTATTTTATTATTATTTCGACTATTCTTCTGTGTTTATTCCTTTCTGTTTTTCTTTTGTCGTTTCCTTTTCTTTTGTTATTACTTCCTTGTTTGCGTTTCTGATCTAAATAATTTGTTTGCTTTCTTTTTTTCATACTTTCTTCTTGACTTGCTCCTCAGATTTATTCAATTAATTCCCCTTTCTCTGCCAAACGTGGCCACTATCGCCGCTCCTCTCACCAATGGCAGCAGTGGCCCGTCCCGTCTTTCCCTCAGCTCAAGTGACTCGTCAATCAATGTAGATAGATGCCCATGTCCCGTGTCCCGTCCCTCCGTAATGGCGCCAGTAACCCATCCCTCACTGTTGATTCAAATGACCCATCGCCCTATCGCTACAAGTCACCTATCCACCAGTATCGATACCTTGACCATTCTATTCAAATTAAGATATCTGGGCTATCCATTAGTGTCAAAGTAACCCAGTGTATCACAGTCCACTGTTTTTCCACGGTATCTTTTTCTCTGCACGGATGGCAGAAACATGCAGCGAAAGCTGAAAACCATATTCTTTGTTTTGAGTACAGAGTAATGAATACTGAAGCAATTGTGCCTTCCATTGCTCGATCAACGCCACCTACTTACTTGAAAACACAAGATATACTCATCCCCGTGAAAGTCGAAGGAAACTAACGAAAAATAAAACAGCATCACATCCAAAAGAGTTGATAATGTTTTTAATAAGCTAAACTGTCTATTCAGACTAAGGGCTGTATAAGACTGCAAACCTAACTGTTCCTACTGCATCGTTTAACTTTTGTGTTTGGAGAGAAATGGTAAGCGCTTCAATTACTCCTCGAACTAAAAACTAAAAGAAGAAAATTGAAGACCACATTCCGGCACACGGGTCACCAGCGGAGGGGCGTGATGATGATGCAGTAAGAGTTGAGCCACTGAGAAATGACGGTAACGGGACGGTGGGATAGGTTCTTTTCGTTATGGATTGCGGTAAAAAGTAGATTGCGATAATGGCAAGGGCAATGTGATTTACAGCGGCGAGCAGTAAAAGGGAGTCACTCTATTCAATGAGAGAGACAAAGAAACGCTTTGTTCGCCGATTGTTGACTACTGACTCTAGTGTAAGGGAAGTCAGGCGGGAACAAAGGCATCACTACTGGACCGACGCCTCTCTCCCATTTCTCGTTCCCTACGCCCCGACGAAACCGCTAAGTGCTCAGCCTGGTGTATTCTTTGGTGGCGATGCGATCCGACACGCAGCGTAGTCTGATCAGCCTTTGATGTCTTGGAGAGGACACTTGAGAGTCCTTATGTTCTAGTTGCTTCTGTGTTGTTCTATCTCGATTAATTACTACACATTGGAAACACACACACACACACACACACACACACACACACACACACACACACACACACACACACACACACACACACACACACACGGCCCGGTAGCTCAGTGGTTAGAGCGCTGGCTTCACAAGCCAGAGGACCGGGGTTCGATTCCCCGGTCGGGTGGAGATATTTGGGTGTGTCTCCTTTCACGTGTAGCCCCTGTTCACCTAGCAGTGAGTAGGTACGGGAGATAAATCGAGGAGTTGTGACCTTGTTGTCCCGGTGTGTGGTGTGTGCCTGGTCTCAGACCTATCCTAAGATCGGAAATAATGAGCTCTGAGCTCGTTCCGTAGGGTAACGTCTGGCTGTCTCGTCAGAGACTGCAGTAGATCAAACAGTGAATTACACACACACACACACACACGCACACACACACACACACACACACACACACACACACACACACACACACACACACACGCTATGAAAATGATAATAGTTCCAGTAAATAGCTTTATGCTGAATACACAACACTAATTAGGAACTTCTGTACGCCTCATATTACCATTAAAAATACACTACATATATATAGACTTAATAATTTTTTTTTTTTCCGAGCAAAATGTGAAACGTTGTACAGATCATTATTGTAACTCATATGAAGAAGACGAGAGACGCAGAGATGACCGCTAGAAACAAAACAACGAGACTGGGTATAAACAAAGACCAACAAATCAGAGCTAGAGTACAAAACAATTCCTGAGATAAGGCTCCCCGATACTTTGCCTCTTGAAAAGTTGAGTCACATTCAGGTCTTTGTAGGATCCTTTTTTATATTCCCTCCATGCGGCCCACACGTCCCGTCCCTCAGCCTCTATCTGCCGCCACAACAGCTCTATGCCCTTCCATCGCGACAGTCCCCCATTCCAGTCGTGACAGCACGAGTGACCATTGTAGCTGCGGTAGTGGGGTAGTGGGGCAACAGAAGCCACACCCACACACTGCCTTACGTCACACCAGCATCTAGTAGTCTCGTCCTTTTTATCCTTCTGTCCATCCTATTTCCCCCTTTTTTTTTTTTCGAGACATCCCTTTCTCTTTTCCAGTAGGACATTCGTTTTCCTTTTTTTTTCCTCATCCTTCCTCCCTCTTTCCTTCAAGGCACTGTAAATGTTTTGTTTTCTTTACTGATTTCGTCCCTCTTTCATCTGTTTTTTGTCACTCCTCCCACTCTTCAAAACACCAATTTATTTTTCCCACTTTACTTCGTCCATTCCCGAAGACACTGTTTTGTTCATCCTTCTTCCCTATTTTCTCAAGACACTCCACATGTTTTTTGCTATTACGCTGCCTAGGGTCTGCGTTCCCCTAATGCCTTCCAGACCGGCAAATCTGTGGGCTAGGAGTGCCGCACCACGGAAACAAACGAGCGAAAACTTTGCATCTCGTTTCCTACTCTTGGGTTCAAACTCAGTTCACAGTGTGTCTTCAGGGTTTTAGGGTGAAGGGAGGGAGAGACGATGGGAGGGCATAGGTTCCCTACTTTCCGAGGCTCAAATGATCCCCACTTGGACGTCTGAGAGCCATTCAGTACCTCGTATTGGTGTTGGTGTGGCCAGCTTCGGTCCCAGTCCTCCCCTCAGCTTCTATACTTGCCTCTCCTCTTCCCTTCTCTTCTCCCTCTTTCCGATCTCTGTTTTTCCAGTCTCTGTGTATCCCACGTGTTTACCTTGTTCTGTTCTACATACCTACTTTTCATCCTCCTTTTTCTCTTCTTCGTCCTCTTCCTACTCCTCTTCCTCCTTCTGCTTTTTCTTTTACTTTCATGTACTCCTTCCAATGTAAGCTTTTCACTTTTCTCTTCCTTATCCTCCTCCTCTCTTTTCCTACATATCTTCTTTACTGCCATTTTCTCAGTCCTTATCCATCCTTAATATTCCTCCTTTCCTCCTATCTTCGTGTATTTTACCTCATATTTGTGTTCAATATCCATCCTTTACTTCCCTTTTTATTTCTTCTCTTGTGTCTCTCCTTTCTTCCAACTCCCATTTTCCTACTCTCCTACTTCTCTTACTTCTTTCTCTTTCCCTTTCCTCCTCCCCCTCCTCATGCCCTTCCCGGCCCGCTGGTCACCATGGAAACCGAGTAAATATATTGCTCAGGAGGAAAACTACCCGCAGAATGACTTGCCTCTTTTGATTTTTCACTCCTGGTCGCCTTTCCCTTCCTTCCTTCCTTTCTTTGCTGTTCCGTGTATTTATGTTTTTCTTGTGCTTCTTATCTGTTATTTTTCCTTCTTCTTCTTCTTTCTTTCTTTTCTTCTTCAGTTTTTTTTTTTCATTGTGTATTTTTGTCAAGTTATCTTTTCGCATAATTTGTTGTAATAACTCTCTCTCTCTCTCTCTCTCTCTCTCTCTCTCTCTCTCTCTCTCTCTCTCTCTCTCTCTCTCTCTCTCTCTCTCTCTCTCTCTCTCTCTCTCTCTCTCTCTCTCTCTCTCTCTCTCTCTCTCTCTCTCTCTCTCTCTCTCTCTCTCTCTCTCTCTCTCTCTCTCTCTCTCTCTCTCTCTCTCTCTCTCTCTCTCTCTCTCTCATCTCCTCTTGACTCTCTCTCTCTCTCATCTCCCTTGACCTTCCACGTATATACATTTTTTCATCGCATTATTATCCTGAATCCTCTTTGCAAGCCACTGATCCACTCTCCTCTCACCTCTTTGCCTTCACTATTCGTATTCTTTCCCTTTGCGTACGTCTGACTGTTGCATTATATCCATTTTTTTTTATATTATCTTTTTCATGAGCTCTTCCTCTTACGAACACCATAACTTATCTATTTCTTGACCTTTCTTATCTAATTAACTCTCACTTTTCTCCTGTATCCTCATATCCAAGTCTTTTTTTTCCTCCTCCTCCTCCTCCTTTTTCCTCCTCCTCCCTGCTTTACTTCCTCTTGCTCTTCCTTTTCTCTTGGAAGCGCAATAGTGACAGAGGCAGTAACAATGTCTCTTCATTACTTAAAGGGCGAGATGGTGAAACGAGAGAGAGAGAGAGAGAGAGAGAGAGAGAGAGAGAGAGAGAGAGAGAGAGAGAGAGAGAGAGAGAGAGAGAGAGAGAGAGAGAGAGAGGAAAGGGGGTAAGGGGAAGTTATTTGCCCTTCAAGACACGTTGCAATCATGAATAATGCTCGTCTATTGGCTTAATGATAGTATACGTGTACGAGGCGAACATGACGAGGGGAGCTGGTTGGCCTGAGCAGTACTGGAGTGGCGCACATGAACAGAAAGGAAGACAAAGGAAGCACAGACAACAACTACTTCATTGACTTTTACGAAACTTTAACAAGAAGGAAAGAAAAATTAGGACAAACGAATCTTCACATAAATTTGTTGCTTTCAGGGAGATGCTGAATGTATGTACAAGTCTAACCCTTTCAATACTGAGATGGAATTTTTACCTTGATTTTTAAGTGTGATTAGATGACTTTATTTGCATTAGGAGGGTTATGTAAAGGTCAGAAGATTAATGACCAGTGTCTTCACTATTTTAATCCCATCATACGTTTCTGAAGCTTTTATAATCACCAAATAGTAAACAGAATGAATACAGAAACACGGCATAGGTTTGAATAGAAAAAATACCAATGAATGTAACTTTAAGCCCAAGTGTTTGCGCTGACTTTTACACAAACTTAAATTCTCTTTTGCAATACACAATTAGAGCCAAAACCGCATTATGCAGCTGCGAGGATGGAAATTATTGACTGCTAACGACTCCTTAATGGCAAAAGTACTTAAAGGAGGTCCCGCTATGCTCCTAATAAAGCGAGCAGGTGCCGCTTCTGCCTCACCTGCTGCTGCTTTCACCTGAGAACACACATAGTTGCTTTCAGTGGATGCATCGTTCTTCCTCTTAAGCGAGGTGATGCAGGGAGTATATGGTAATGTGGGGTCAGAGACAGCCAAAATCCACCATTTCCTTACTCTCTTCTGTGTTCCTGTCCCTTTGTTTTTTTTTTTTTTTTTTTCCTTATATATATTTTTTTTTTATGTAAGAGTGGAAACTTGCCAAGGGGAATAAAACGATAAATCAAAAAGCCTCACTGAGATGCCGTTTCCGGAAAAAGGTCCACAGAGTAAGCCAAAAAACAGAACAAAGGCCTTGAAACTTCTTTCATAAATGAGTTCAAGGCATAGGAAGATGTAAATACAGAGGAAAAGAACTCGAGAGTTTAGCAGAGAAACAGATGAATGATTGTGAGAACTGGTTAACTCTTGCGTTAGAGAGGTGGAACGAATGAAGGAAAGAAAGAATAAAGGAGGAGTGGAGACATGCAGTTAGCAAGATCAGAAGAACAGAAGGCATGAAAATAGCCGTAGAAGATAACAAAAGATGCAACGTTGCGGCGGTGAGAAAGAGGGTGAACACAGTCAGTCAGAGGAGAGGAGCTGATAAGACGAAAACATTTTTGATTCCACCCTCTCTATTATAACTGCGTTTCATATATGTAAGATACGATTTCCCTTGTAACTTGTGTATTTTCTATTTTTCATACTTAGGTCACGGAATTGGTGTGAGAGTGGACATAGTGTAGCCAGTGACTGTTAGGAAGCCACTCGGAGGTCACTTTAGCCTTTACAAGTTTACAGGGATGTTGTTGTTTTTCACGGTCCGATAAATCATATTGGTAGTTTTTTTTATTATTTTTCTCAGACTTCTTTCTCAAACTTGACTGTTTTAATGTAAATTTTTAGAATCACGTATTTAATTTTGCATTTAAAAGTTTTTACTCAACTGTATTTTTCTTACCTAACAGAAACTAACTTACTCACATTCACATTTTACTTTGCAAAAATGCAGTCAGCATCTTTCATGATTATTTAGAGTGAAATTATTACAATATTTCTTGCTTGACGTTTTATTGTATCTAATTTCATCACTTCGTTGTTATAACCAGCAACACTCTTCAGTGGAAAATCTGTACAAAAAGCTGACTATTTCTGGCATACCCGAGGAGCGTTGACCGTGATTATCTAGCTATATATTTTTATATGTAAAATATTGACGTCATTCATCACTTTTAATGGCCTCTGAAAAATTAAAGTAATGCGGAATAGTTAGGTCGCAGGAGGAGGAGGAGGAGGAGGAGGAAGAGGAAAAGGAGGAGGAGGAGAAGGAGAAGGAGGACAAGAAAGGAAGAATAATAATTTTCACTTAAGTCCTAACAAACAAATACGCCATACTTTAAACCGGCTTATACATGAAACTTATATAAGATAACCATTTTCGCTGCTTTTAAGATGCACCGGCAAAGGAGGAGAAAGTGGACATAAGACAAGCTGGTTGAGGACATGAAGGAGCTGATGAGACGCGCGGGGCAGTGAAGGAAGCTTGAGCCAGACCTTTTAAGGACAAAATAGATTTAGAAGATATTTTCTAGAGAGCCCGTGAGAAAAAGAGAGTTATTATGCAAATTGATATCTATTTTTGAGAGTATAGTGGGATTAAGGAGAGGGGCTGAGAGGGAGGGCGAGGGGAGGAAGAGAAGAGAGGATAAGGAGACTAAGGGAGGAAGAAAGGAAGGGGATACGGGAGTGAGGACACTTTTAGAATTATTTTCCGTGAGCAGAAAGGAGGATGAGAGGGGAAAGATAACGTATATGAGACGGAAGCTTAGAAAGATGAGAAGATTTATGAGAGGAGGACAGAGGCACGCAGGAAGGAAGAGGAGGGAAAGTGAAGGAAGTGAAAGAAAATGGCGGTGATGAGGAGTAGACTGTAGGACACACACACACACACACACACACACACACACACACACACACACACACACACACACACACACACACACACACACACACACACACACACACACACAGAGAGAGAGAGAGAGAGAGAGAGAGAGAGAGAGAGAGAGAGAGAGAGAGATAATGACAGATCTGCTGTAATTCAAAGTAAACACACCAAATACAATATATAAATTCATCCATTTTAAGTATTTTCCATTTATCAAACACGTGATAATAAAAAGGAAGACAAAATATCAATGAAATGGCTACAGATAGAAAGATACACACACACACACACACACACACACACACACACACACACACACACACACACACACACACACACACACACACACACACACACACACACACAGATTGGGAATAATGGAGGAGCGTTATGTGCTGCGGCTACTCTTAAAACCCTTCATGGGAGGCCAAGTGTTTGATGGACCACATAAGTGCCTCATAAAATCTGGGAGTAACAAAGAAAATGGGAAGAGACGCGCCCCCCACGCCGACGAGATTCTCCTCTCAGTGGAAGGGAGAGGGTTGGGGGTGGAGACCCTCGCCAAGCCTTTACCGCTTCATTTGACCTGTGACCTTTATGGGGTGAACTTTGCCGCCCCGTAAATGTGTTACTTGAGCGTGTGCTGGGGCTGTCACCTCCTCTCTCTCTCTCTCTCTCTCTCTCTCTCTCTCTCTCTCTCTCTCTCTCTCTATCGAGTTTTTTTTTTTTCCTTTTTTTAACTTATCATTTGGAAGCAGTTGTGTAAATAAAGATAAACTACACTTTGTCGATCAATATTACCAGGAGTGCACCGTTTGTTTCTTTGTGCCTGTCTGTTGGTCTTGTGTCTCGAGCCTTCATTTGAGGCTTAGATTGCGGGTAACACACACACACACACACACACACACACACACACACACACACACACACACACACACACACACACACACACACACACACACACACACACACACACACACACACACACACACACACACACACACACACACACACACATGTTAATTTACCAGCTAGTAGAATAATAGAAATTCCAAATAAAGAAAATTAAGTAAAAATATCAACAAAATAACAAATCGAAAAATAATAGATGAATGCAGAAATAAATACATAAAATAATCAACAAAGGGCCGTCTATGGTCATCTGATATAGTGATACCTATGAACTGTACATTGGCAAAGGACTTTATTCAGCATATGTACATACAAGTGACATTTATGAAAGCAGAAAGGTAAAGACCACTAGTATTGTTCCTTATCAACAGTGCCTAGTCAACGTCGCCTTTTAGTAAGAGTAGCGAAGGAAAGAGCAGTATAGTGGAGTAAGAACGGGCCACAACTAGTCGTTAGGGCAAAGATTTCAGCGAGACTCAAACGAGAACCCAACAAAGCGAGGCTAATGAGGGGACAGAGACGATACTGTGATTACGTTCTTGGAAGCACAGCTGAGGAAAGCCGTGGGTTATGTGACGTGGGAGGAGGAGAAGGAGGAGGAAGAGAGATGTTACGGAGCTCGGGAGATGGGTAATGTTTGTGGGAGGATTGCAATGAGGGTAATGTTAGGGATGGGATCAGTGTTTTAGATGGGTAAAGATTTTTTAAAGGTAGCTGTATGTCTTATGTTAGAGTGGTTTTTTTTTCTTTTATGTCCTGGTCTATAGCGTATGTAGGTAACTTAAAGAGTAATGGAAGCGCTGTTCAGCTTCCACCCATTAGTGGCGCAGGCAATTTTATCTATAGTGGTCCCCATATCAGGGCCCACATCCCCACCCAAGCGCATCTTTGGTGTAGAAGGGGATATGCGGTAGGCAAGGGTTTTCAGGACGCTTGATGCAATAAATGGACGGATTCATGATGAGAATAGGGAATTGTAAAAGAGAAAGGATGTTGAAGTAAAATGAGAAATATGAAATTATGAAAGGTGAGAAATCTATTTGTGTAGGTAGAAAAGATTTTAATTCTAGTGAAATGTGACACAGAGGCAGTGTTGATTAAGCAGAGAAGGGACGGTTAGACAGGTTAGTGATTAATTAAAGTGGTTCTGAGTCAAGTGATTAAAAACTGTGACTCAGAGACGTCATCGCTTTCATTAACACGTCTCCTCTTCCTCATTAGTACCGCATAACACTGATGACTCAAGAGTTTCCGATCGGGTTCATGTCAAATTAATTACTAGAAACTGTAGTAGAAAGCACGTGCGTATGCGAAAATAAGACTTAATGTGTGTCTCTTCTAACAAGCTTGGAAAATAGGAGAAATACCAATCAATAACAAATATAACCTACATCTTTATATATTAATGTAAAGTGAAGAGAATGACTGAACTTGTAAGATAATTAATTGCATCTCTTCCTGTGCATTAATCCCTTCAGTACAATGCCGCGTTTTTTTATATTCATTGTAGTTACTATTTAGCGATTTCATAAAGTTTCAAAACATCATGTGAGGATAAAAATGGTAAAGACTCTAACCATTAATCCTCTGAGCTCCATAGACTCTTCCTAATGTAAATAAAATCATCCAATCATACCCAAAAATTATGGTGAAAATGCGTCTCAGTATTGAAGGGTTAAGGCTGTAACTCTCAGCACAAATATACATAAACTGATTCATACTTGACATGACCACGAATAAGTTATGAAAGCCTGATGTTATACGAGCATGCTATTACTAACACCGTGAGACAATTTCTTTTTGCTTTTACGTCTCCTGATCCTTACAAATATACATTGACTGAAAAGTAATATCTTATCCTTATCTTCTCCAGTTGTGTGTGTACGTTACCATAACTAGTAATGTGAAATTCATATTCTTCTTGCGGCTTGAAATATAAGATCTCGAGCCCACTAGCTTCACCTACTACTAAGTGCTCACCGTTACAAGCCGGAGTTGTCGATGCGCCCACCAAGCCTCCACTGCGGACCTGAGAAAGGTGCCTCTCACACAAAACCTCTATGAAGTCATTAGGGCCACCGCAGCACGCCATTATCGTATTCGCATTAGTAACTCAATAACCGCATTTTGGCTCGTGTACTTTCAACCTATTCCTTCGAGCCGCCCTGCTGCTGCATGTGGGTCCTCGTGATGACCTACCGCCAAGGTGCGCAGAACCAATTGTATGAAGGAGTATGGAACGAACGAAGAGTTTTAAGCTTGAACCGCATTGTAAAGTGGAATATGAAGAGAATGAAGTGAGGCTGGCAAGATGCTAGATATGAATAGAGTAAGACTGTAAAAATGCTACAATGGGAGGATAATGTAAGATTATGGTGGAAAATAAGTAGGGAACGAAGTAAGATTGGCAAGATATTGAAGAAAAATGAAAGTAAGATGCATAATATTCGAGGAATTAATTAAGATTGTTAAAATACTAAACGTGAATCGACTCTAATGAAACTGTCAGAATCTTAGATATGAGCTGAGTGAAGAGAGACTGCTAAGATGCTAAAGATGGAGTTGATTAATTTAGACTGAAGACGACGGATGTGGCAAATTAAGTAAAACTCTCTGCATACTAAACATAAAGAAAACTCAAATAAACAGTCGAGACACCGAAGACAACTGACCATTAATGTATACACGTTTATCAGAATTTACTCACAAACTCAAAAGGAAAACAACAACGACACTGAGATCAATAGAGCCAACCTTCACCTTCACCTTTACACGAGAAAATAATATGAATAGCCCCTGACCTGCACCTCCCACGTTCCCCTTTGTCTTTTGAGCACGGTTATGTAAAGGGAGATAAAATATATACAAAAACAAAATATATGTGAGAAAGAAAAGATAAATGGGAGTCTGCGAGTGCGAGAACGTGTTTACTTAAATTTACGCTACCTGAATGTCCCCCACCAAACCCCGCCAGACAAGACACCGCCATGATATACGACCCGTGTCTTGCTCCTTGCCACCCACCACATCCTCCTCTTCCTACTCCACCTTCTATACCTTCACCTGTGGCCGCAAGTGAGTCAAGTGAGCGCAGGGCTGTTTGGTAGTGCCTTGGTGTTCGTGGACGGGGATGTGGTGAAGTGTGGGTTGTTTCCTATGATGGATTCATAATTTCTGGGATGATAAGGTGACACAAGGTGATGAAATTCAACTATATTTTAAAGGTTTTTATGGTTAAGTGTCACAATAGAATACATATGAAGAAAAACACTATGAAAAGTCAAAAGAAAAATGTAAAAAAAAAAAATATATTGAAAAAATATATGATTATGATAGTTATGAAGAAAAGGAAGATTATGATAAGTTCGAATGATAATGGTAATAGTAATTAATATGATGATAATGATATTAATAATGATGATGATAATAGTAATGATAATAATAATAGTAATAATAATATTGATAATAATAATGATAGTAATAATAATAATAATAATAATAATAATAATAATAATAATAACAATAATAATAATAATGCTGATAATAACAATAAAAATAATAATAATGGTAATGATAATGATAATAGTAAAAATCATAATAGTGATAATAATACTAATAATGATAATAACTATAGTACTAGTAATGGCAGCAGCAGCAGCAGCATTAGTAGTAGTAATAACAGTAGTAGTAAACCCATCATCATCATCATCATCATCATCATCTTCGTACTATTGATATTGACTTTGGTAATGGTAATAGTGATGTAATTTTTCCTACTCCCCACATTTCCCACTCCACTTCACTCCCATCCACGTTCCACTCGACATTCCCTTCCACTTCTCCTTATCACATAACATCACGCTTGTTCCCGCCACCGGAGCGCCGCGTGACACCCACTCATTAGCACGCCGGCAGGTAATTGGCGAGGCACGTGGCTGAGCTGTGTGGCATGAGAGTCCCTGCGCTGCGTCTCCCGTGTTTGGTGCTCCCATGGGCCTCGGTAATGGTAGTAGCGTTGGTGGTGTGTGTGGCTGTTGTGGCGGTGGTAGTGAAGGTGAAAAATTATGTGTGTTAGTGATTGTTCCTGGTTGCAATGATGGTAGTAGGTCAGTAGTAGTGGTAGGAGTAGTATTGGTAGTGATAGTAGTAGTTGTGGTTGTGGTGGTAGTGATAGTGAAAAATTTGTGTGGGTGTTAGTGATTGTTCCTGGTGGTAATGATTGTTGTAAGTCAGTAGTAGTGGTAGGAGTAGTATTAATGTTGGTAGTGATAGTAAGAGTTGTGGTTGTTATGGTAGTGGTAGTGATAATAGTACCAGTCTTTATTATTAGTGATGAAAAATACTGGTGTGTGAAAGTCTATTTAAAGAACTACTCTTCATATTTGTCTTCTTTTTGGTAAAGGAGAGAAGTTCGACAGCGTTCACCACTTACTCTTAAGCACGAGAATTTACTACGTCGTAGCTAACATTTAAGATCGGCCAGCCCCGCGACCCATTACCCTTGGCCTGCAATATCGTGTAGCGAGTTTGGGAGTGCATACCGATCATATTACCTGACGTGACTAAGGCTTGGCATATTTTTTTTATTTTTTTTTTCTACATGAACGTCCCTTGGAAATTAACTCCACACTTAGATTCGATTTGCCTTTCATACACCGAAAATTACAGATAAGTATATTAATCTTGTTTTTAGTATTGAATTATAAAATGAATTACTAGTGCTCGGATGTGTTGATCATTATATTATTGACGGAACATACAATGACGAAATAAATGTCAAGGGAACACTCAATAATGCCATCATCATTAAGGCAATACCACTAAGCAAGACATTAAAGCAGTTCCAGGAAATGAAGCAGCTCAAAATGAGTAATAAAGCAGCGAGGAATGTTACGCTCTCGATTCATTTACTTAACAACATTCGTTCCTTCTGTTGTTAGGACGTTGCCTCTGAAGTGCCCCGCCCAACACACAGGAGGACAACCCACCGCTACTCTAAGACGCCTAATGGTTAAAGTTACATCCTATTCCCTAAACTCTTTGGAACCTCATGAAAAAAAGAAACCTGTTATTGAGAAATGTCACCTTACATCATCCAGAAACAAAGATAAAAGTTCAAGCTTTCAAGTAATGTTGTCTTAACCACTTCAGTACCATGACGCGTTTCTATATTCATTCTGCTTACTATTTGGCGATTTTATACAGCTTCAGAAACTTATGTGGAGATTAAAATAGTGAGGTTTAAAATAGGAGGTACCCCAAATAGNACTCTGGCTATTAATCTTGTGACCTCCATAAACCTTTCCTAATGTAAATAAAATCGTCTAATCACACTAAAAATTCATGGTAAAAATGCGTTCCAGTACTGAAAAGGTTAAAACGCCACATCAGATAGCTCATACAAAACACTTGAGGTACCTCCGCCTTTGGAATTTCTGTTTTCTGTTGTAATCATAAGAGATGTTCGTTCATCCATGTTAAAACAACAACTCATCACCTTGAGGTTGTGTTACTATTCAAATATGAGTATAAGCGTAGATCTGCCAAAACGTTAAGTGTAGAGGGTGAAGAAAAATCGCAATATAAAAAGAAATACCTACTTGTACTTGTACGTTGCAAGAAAAAGTGAATATTCATGGTGTTTTACTGCCACTTTTCATCCTTTAATCATTATATATATATATATATATATATATATATATATATATATATATATATATATATATATATATATATATATATATATATATATATATATATATATATATATATATATATATATATATATATATATATATATATATATATATATATATATATATATATATATATATATATATATATATATATATATATATATATATATATATATATATATATATATATATATATATATATATATATATATATATATATATATATATATATATATATATATATATATATATATATATATATATATATATATATATATATATATATATATATATATATATATATATATATATATATATATATATATATATATATATATATATATATATATATATAGATAGATAGATAGATAGATAGATAGATAGATAGAATAGATAAATATAGATATAGATATATATAGGTAACATTATCATAGAGTACATGACCAGTAGATGTGTTGGGGTTGGATAAAAACTGCTATATATCACTGGCCTGTGCACAGTTATTATAATGTTTGACGTTTTTACAGTACTACAAATTTATGATCGCATTTACACAAGGGCTATGAATCGCCGGTATTGTGTGGTGGTGTTTGCTGGCTTGACTTTGTTGTGGTTATTGTGTTCACCACTGCAAGACTTGACAATGGATCAATAAACGAACCTCTTCGACTTCTATATAGAGGTGTCATGTACTTCAAGTGTGCTTTTGGAGCTTTTTTTTTATCTTTTTCTATTTGCTTATTTTTTAAGAAAAGTGTTCTTTGGGCATTAAACTGTCAATAACACAAGTTTTAGTTCCTGAGTGAGTGAAGTTCTGTATTGATCTTTTAAGCAATCTATATATATTTTTTCTTTTTATGTGTGTATGTGTGTGTGTACGTATGCGCACTCGCTTTCATTATTAAGTACGCTATTTCATTGGTACATTTTGGTGCCAGAGAGTTATTGACGGTCGCTATTTTTATTGATGATCGTTAAGTATATAGCAGGGATAGGTTTGTTTGTCTCTTTGTGTCTCTGTTTCGGTTTGTTTGTGTATTCGCCTGATTCTCTCTCTCTCTCTCTCTCTCTCTCTCTCTCTCTCTCTCTCTCTCTCTCTCTCTCTCTCTCTCTCTCTCTCTCTCTCTCTCTCTCTCTCTCTCTCTCTCTCTCTCTCTCTCTCTCTCTCTCTCTCTCTCTCTCTTATTCATATAGTGGACTTACAATTTTTCAACCTTCTCAAACATTTTTTTTTTTTTTTTTTTTTTTTTTTCGTGCAGCACTTCAGGCACTTCGGCACTCTGCACTCCTGCTTCCCGTGACTGTATCGGAACTTCACGCTGCCAATGTTTCTTTTTTTTTTTTTTGACAGTCATTGAAATAGATTCGTGATTAAAATTATACCCTGATATTTAATAATTCATGGGTGAAATTATTGTGGCAGTTTGATAGGTGGGGCTTACAGTGCGTGTTCGGTTATAATTTAAATGTATTTCACTTTAATGTTTCTCTATTTCGGCTATATAACCCCTTCAGTACTGGGACGCATTTTTACCATGAGCTATAGGTACGATTACACAACTTTATTGACATTAGGAACGGTCAGTGAAGGTCAGAAGATTAATGGCCAGAGTCTTCAATATTCTAATCCACGTGTATAAGTTTCTGAAGCTGTATACAGAATCAACATATAGTAAGAAGAATGAATATGGATATGCGTCATGTTACTGAAGGGGTTAGTGCAATAAGGGGTTAAGAGGAAGCTGAAAGGCGTCCTCTTCATCATCTTAGATTTCTTCTTTATCGTGGCCAAGACTTGAAATTTACCGATGAAGATAAAGATTCAAGTGTTTAGTTTTACATTTTTTTTCCAGTAACATAAAGAAATTAACACTGTGATTGAAAATAGATTTGTCTCAATAGCTGGTCAAGAACTAAGGAAGAGATGGATAAACGAGAAAAGACGTCAGGCCTTGTCCCATTATAGGAATAGATACATAAGCGTTCTCAAACCTTTATCATCGTCCAGTTCTTTTGTGTGTAACAATACTCGGAAAATGCTGTTCCACTATTTCTCCCGCTGGTGATCTGATTGTTGGGGAGGAGGCGTATAACTAATGATGATTATGATAATGACAACAACAACAATAATAATAATAATAATAATAATAATAATAATAATAATAATAATAATAATAATAAAAAGTAATGAGAATGACAATAGCATGAGTACATCACTGGAACGCCTCTGTCATCTCCCTGTTCAATTAATTAGCTTCGTGATAATTTTCCATCAAATTACACAAATGGAAACTAGAGAGCTTTCCAATAGAGACACTGAAGAGAGGAGGACAAAATTCCCCAACTCAGTATGAGAGAGAGAGAGAGAGAGAGAGAGAGAGAGAGAGAGAGAGAGAGAGAGAGAGAGAGAGAGAGAGAGAGAGAGAGAGACTTGTTAAAGAAATTGGTTACACAATAAAGCACTGTTGTGTTATAAAGAGCTGCTGTGATTTTGTCTTCAGAAAAATCAAAATATAGATGAAAAAAGTATATAAAAAGACATTGCAAGATACACACACTCACACACACACACACACACACACACACACACACACACACACACACACACACACACACACACACACACACACACACAGAGAGAGAGAGAGAGAGAGAGAGAGAGAGAGAGAGAGAGAGAGAGAGAGAGAGAGACAGACAGACAGACAGACAGACAGACAGACAGACAGACAGACAGCAATAAAGGTGAATAGACAAGGATGAAAATATAAAACACACACATAACATTGACAGACAGTAAGATGAAAAAGCGCATTGAAGTGTCCCAGCAACATTCTTCTTTCAACAATTGTAAATGTAAATATATCGTTTGAATCGTTTTTCCTCCAATGCGATTCTTCCTAAAGCGATATATCTCACGAGTTCCTGGATCCGATGTCAGTGTTCTGGAATGTCCAAGGTAGAAGTGAAATGGTTCTTTTTTTTTTTTATTCGTTCATCTCGTGAGTTATGTCTTCGAATATTTGAGAGACAGTGCGTGTGTGAATGTACATTGTAAAAAACACAGACACACATACACACACACAGATACAATCACACACACACACACACACACACACACACACACACACACACACACACACACACACACACACACACACACACACACACACACACACACACACACACCATATTGTTATATTAGTGTATGTCATGTCAACTTGTTTTTACGTGAGTTTATCATCTGGAAAGTTCTTTAGACATTCATTATTTTCTAGTTAGCAAAATTTCTTGTTTGGAATTTGTTGTGATTGGATATAAACAAATGTTTTCTTGGATCATTTTAATGTGTCTAAAAAATTGAGTGTTTGTAATAGTAGCAGTAGTAGTGGTAGTAGTAGTAGTAGTAGTAGTAGTAGGTAGTGGTGGTGGCAGTAGTAGTGGTGGTGGTAGTTGGCTGTAAGAATAGTAGTAGTAGTAGTGTTTGTCGTAAAAGTATCTCAACGATTACAATAATGACGATGGTGATGGCGACAAACAAAAATAAATAATGACAATAATAATAATCACAGTACTTGTAGCAGTAGCGCCTTTAGTGTTTGGCGAAGCGTCTAATGTCGGACAATGTGCTGAAATTGCAAAGCTATTTCTTGCTTTGAAATCAAATTGAGAATCATGACGCACATATATCTACGAATAGCGGTGTATATGAAGGGCATGTTGAACCGTAACGACTCACGCGAATCGTCATACCATTATTATTATTATTATTATCATTATTATTACTATTTTTATTATTATTATTATTATTATTATTATTATTATTATTATTATTATTCATTATTGTATTATTATTATTATTATTATTATTATTATTAATATTATCATTTTGTTGTTGCTGTTATTATTATTACTAGTACTACAACTACTATTACTACTACTACTACTATTAATAATAATAATGATAATAACAATAATGATAATAATCGTAATAGTAATAATAAAACTAACAATAAGTAAAAATAACTAAAAAAAAGAGGAATTGTAGCATTGGGAACAGTACAATGCAAGAGGTACAAAAATAGAATAAAACAACATGCTCCTTAATAAGTCAGGTGACGCAAGAGGTATTAAACTGATCCCCTCCCACCAACTTCCTCGGCCTTCTCTAGCACGTACGCACACACACACACACACACACACACACACACACACACACACACACACACACACACACACACACACACACACACACACACACACACACACACACACACACACACACACACATGCACGCACACGCACACGCCCTCGTCTACACCCACCGCGCCCCTCACCTTGCCGCCACGCACGCTGATTGCCTCTGCCATTATTACGGCTTCATCTTGTTCACCTAGCAAATCTGGAGAAATTCTCTCTCTCTCTCTCTCTCTCTCTCTCTCTCTCTCTCTCTCTCTCTCTCTCTCTCTCTCTCTCTCTCTCTCTCTCTCTCTCTCTCTCTCTCTCTCTCTCTCTCTCTCTCTCTCTCTCTCTCTCTTGTTGGTTCACGCATTCATTTTTTATTTACATATGGCATCTCACGTCACATTCATTATTTTCTCTCGTTCTCGTCAAGCAGTGTGTGGCGCACTCGATAATGATTGTGGTGCTCCTTTGTGTTCGTGTTATGTTGTATGTGCGTTGTTATTAGTCAAGCTTTAGTTGTTGACATGTATTTTAAATGAAGATTGGCGCTGGTGGTAGGAGTAACAGTATCAGCAGGAACAGTAGTAGTAGTAGAAAGGGTATTGGAAATATTAATGATAGTGTGTTTTTTTTTAAGTGTAATATAAGTATTAGTAATAGCAAACATATTGTAGTAGTACTTGTAGTTTTAGTGGCAACAGTGGCAGTAGTAGTACTGGTAGTTAGGATGTTATTGATGACAGTAATGTTAGTAGTATATAGTAGTAGTTGTTGTAATGGTAGTAGTAGTAGTAGTAGTAGTAGTAGTAGTAGTAGTAGTAGTAGTAGTAGTAGTAGTAGTAGTAGTAGTAGTAGTAGTAGTAGTAGTAGTAGTAGTAGTAGTAGTAGTAGTAGTAGTAGTAGTAGTAGTGGTAACAGTAGAAGTAAGCACTAAGCAACCGTTGCCAATATGAAGTGAATACCAGTGTTCATGTCCTCCATGTAACACTGACACTTAGAGAGAGTTGCCGCTCGTAGCAATCTTTGACAGCAACCGTTGAGAGGGCAAGCAACTGCGTCTTGTTTTTTCGCATATCTGCGGTTTTGCTCTCAGTTGTGGAAAACTTTTTTCGATAGAACGGGAAAATACCGTCTCGTCTCTCTCTCCACACACACACACACACACACACACACACACACACACACACACACACACACACACACACACACACATACACACACACACAAACAACACCAAAATGTAGGTCTCTTCTCGGTCAAGCAGAAGACCTACCGTACATTGCTCTCCAGCCACTGTAAAATTACTCAACGTTAGGTGATGCTGTCGTCATCATCCAGGCCTTACCCGACTCTGACCGCCTTAACCTTAGGTAAGGTTTCCCTGCCCTGAAATGCAATGCTCCAGCAACATCAGCAGTAGCATTATAGGCCACGTCATTCTATATAACGCGGAGGACGTCACTTTGTATTCTAAAACACTCTTAGTCACTTAAAATGCAAACTTAATAAAGTTGGACACTGGTAATCGTATTATTGAACACTGCCTCAAAACGGGAAACTGGTCAAAGGGAAAGCGGTTTTTGTTGGAAAATTAGTTCGAAAATTTTGTCAAAGCCCAGAGGAAAGCAGGGACAGACTTGAACTCTGCTGATGTGCAAGCAGTTACCAGTGTACACATTAAGGTGGTGTTTCTTGATGTCTGTTCGCTTTTTTCCGTTTTACAACCAGGCATAAAGAAAGGAAAATACATTCAAGAAAAATACTGTTAGAAAAATAAACATATCCACTGTACCTTATTTTCTGAAACCATAACTTGGAATTAGGAAAATGGAGGGAGGTGGAAAAAGAAGAATGTAAACTCCTGCTTCTCACGAAGACCTTAGAGTGCAAGAGAAGGAAAACACACACACACACACACACACACACACACACACACACACACACACACAGTACAAAATTTTTTCGTTGCATTTACCTTGTGACTAACCCATGTTGGACACCTCCACATGTTGCTTCCTAGGTGACGAAGCCTCCTGGCATGGTGGTCCCTCACTCCCGCCCGCCCCCCGCTGCTGCCTCCTCACTCATGGTCGTGGGGCGTCTGGCGGCCACCCCTTCGACTGGCTTGCCGATTGCCTAGCAGAGCCTCGCAAAATACTCGCTTCAGGACGCTATGGAAATCCCTGTCGCGAGGAGGGGCTGTGGCGAAGTAGGTCTTGGAAATTACTATGTCTTCTTTCTGTGTTGCATTCACAACTCTTCTGAATGCAACTAACGTATTTGTTTAGATATATATTTATTTATTAGTAAATTTATAGGAAACTTGTGCTCTTGTGTTATTGTTTTTTTTCAGTTTAAGCTATTTGAGTTAGATAACTTACTTTTAGTGTTTAGTTTTTCGATAAGTGTCCTCAATCGGTGTGCAACGTTTCGTAGTTAAGGGTGTTTGGGTTTAAAGGGATATAGTTTACAGAGTGATTTCCTTTACAAGAAGACAAGTGGCAACAGAGAGGCGACAGCCACGACTGATGGAACAACGAACAGAACTTAGCACAATTTTCGACAACCACTAACGCGACGGGGCTTTTCTGGTTTCCTCTACCTTTATCTGTGCGGTGACTGTCTTAGTTATCAGTGTGGGGTTAGTTACTGAGTGGCGTTTTAGCGTCTCTTAATGTCCGTGGGGTACAGCGCATTTTTCTTTCAAGACACTTCTCAGAATCTCAGCCGAGAGTTTGTAGCCACCGAGTTACGACGGCGGCTGCGATGGTGATGGTGGTCGGGCGTCGGTGGTGTGGCGGCGGCGGAGGTGTCGCCACTCACCATGCTGGCCCCTCACTCACTTCCTCGCTACCCTCCCTCCGCTCTCACCACGGTGTTGCTACCGCTGCTGCCCTGAGGTGGTCGCGCAACGCGCCCCCGCCCGCCCCCTTCCCGCCCTCTCTTCCCCGGCCTCCTCCTCCCTTCCTTCTCCTCCTCTTGTTCCCCTTCCTCCTCCTCCTCCTCCTCCTCTGTGCTTTCTCCCATTCCCTTGCCTCTCTCTTCCCATCCTTTCCCTCCCCTCCCTCCTCCCTTATCCCAGTCCTACTCTCCTGCTGCTCACGCCTGCGCTCTCGCCTCGCCTGATCAATAGCTCTCACGTGCCGTCCGAGGCCCACTCAGAGCCGACAGCGGCCACGTATCACAACTCTGGGCCCGTTCCTTCTCCCGAGCCCGGCACCTGGCCACACCCTAAATCTCCGAGCCGCACCCACGCACTCAAGGAAGCTGCAACGTTTACACAGCGACGCCGACCAATCCCGGAACGTGTTTGCCTCCGTGGAGCTGGAGATGCAACATGTGGGTGTTTAATGAGGCGACACCCTGCCAGCCACACCACACAGATAACAACCATCTCCACCGCCACTATCCAGAAGCCATAGCCATACCTTAAGTTTAAGTCCTTGCCCTTAAAACCACACCCACAGCACACTCTCTCTCTCTCTCTCTCTCTCTCTCTCTCTCTCTCTCTCTCTCTCTCTCTCTCTCTCTCTCTCTCTCTCTCTCTCTCTCTCTCTCTCTCTCTCTCTCTCTCTCTCTCTCTCTCTCTCTCTCTCTCTCTCATGCATAACTGAAAACAAATAGCCAGACTCCCGTCGAGGACACACGCTTGTCCTAAATTTGTTTCCACACACAAGTGGAGGTGAGGATTCATTTACTTTAATTAAAAGCAAAACCTGCATATTCATGAGTTCAGGATATTTCATTGCTATTCATCTTATGCATTCACTTCGC
>NC_059271.1:30925024-30945024 GCF_017591435.1 Portunus trituberculatus | reverse complement strand
GTTGTTATACCAGCGTAATGTCCGTGTGGGGAGATGAATAGGTGCGCATATCACTAATCACACACACACACACACACACACACACACACACACACACACACACACACACACACACACACACACACACACACACACACACACACACACACACACACACACACACACACACACACACACACACACACATGACCCTAAATAAACTCACTATGTCTTAGGTCGACACAAATAAGGTACACATTTTCTTACATGCCCTTGAAGCTCCACAAACATCCTCGTGAAGTGAAACAGAAAACGGAAGCCTTAGTCGCGAGTCGATTGCATCAGTTAACGCGACTAATCTAGGTGGCCCTAAGTGACGGTCTGTGCGGCGACCATCTACCGCCACCACCGCTGTCATAACAAGAACTACGCTCCGGTAACGCCTTGCCCTTCTACTCTAATACGCTTTGCTCTGTTGACATGCTTCAGTTACGGTGCACTGCTTAAGGTGAAGTCCTTGGCACACTATACCTCGTAGTGTGGAGGTCGGGAAGGTCATGTAAGAGGAAAGTGATGAACTGCGTAATCTTTTAAAAGTATTTCACAATTTATCTCCTTCTCCATTTTATTTTTAGCTATTCGTATATGTTTTCCTTTACTTGTTCTCCTACTTCACTTGCATCGTCTTTTCTTTTGCTCATTATTTATTTTTCTTGTTTTTCCCTCACACCGTTATTCAGAAGGTATGGAAAGAGATGTTACCCAAAAGACCGTGCCTCGCTACAAATCCTTGCCTCCCTCGGATTTGTAATGATCCCGCCATGATCTCCTGTTATGGGTCGCACGTCACGCCCTGCACCCTCCAGCGCGGACAATCACCATCTGGCGCTCGCTCTCAGCCAGGTTACGTGAGCGGCTTGTCCATAATGAGGATATATATAAATCTAGCGTGGCAGTGGTGTTCAGGAATTCACTAACAGAATTTCCTATGCAATACTATAATTATTTTTCCCTTTGCCTTCCCCCGCGTCATATTTCTCGCCTGTTTCAATCCCTTGTCATATCATGCGGTATAATGAATAAAACTGACATTGTACTATCTTACCGCATCCCTGTGCACGATCCTGTCAGTTCTTCCTCTTTACTGCCTCCCAATACCTGCAGTCATTTAAGAGAAAATGCTCTACATTTCCGAGCCGCAGTGCGTCACTTGGAGGAGCGGGGCGGCGTGGGTGCAGACCAGGGTGGGCGGCGGCGATGAGCACCGTGATGCAGGGGAGTGTTGGTGTGTTGGTGTGTTGCCTGCTGCTACACGATCACGTGGCTGCAGGTGAACTAGAGTGTGGGGCTCTTAGTAGTGGAGGGTCGTATTTTTGGCAGTATTTGACGTTTTTTTTTTTTTTTCATCTGTTCCTCTAGTCTTCTATTTTTTTCTTTTCCAAGTAATTTAAGAAGTTGTTTTATTGTTTTAGTTTTTATGGTTGAAATTTTTTCTTTTCTAAAATAAATATATTTCCATATGTACCCTGATAATTTATGGGCATCCAGTGTTGTTGCTGCTGTTATTGTTGCTATTGTTGTTGTTGTTATTATTGTTGTTGTTGTTGTTGTTGTTGTTGTTGTTGTTGTTGTTGTTGTTATTGTTGTTGTTGTTTTGTTGTTTTTGGTTTGTTAATGATGATAACAATAATAATGATCATAATTACTATAATAATAATGATAATTATAATACCAGTGAAAAAAGATAGAAAATTATAATGATAATAATAATAATAATAATAATAATAATTATATGATTTTTATTGTTAATATTATAATTATTATTATTATTATTATTATTATTATTATTATTATTATTATTATTATTATTATCATTATTATTATTATTATTATTATTATTATTATTATTATTATTATTATTATTATTATTATTATTATTATTATTATTATTATTATTATTATTATTATTATTATTATTATTATTATTATTATTATTATTATTATTATTATTATTATTATTATTATTATTATTATTATTATTATTATTATTATTATTATTATTAATATTATCATTATTATTATTATTATTATTATTATTATTATTATTATTATTATTATTATTATTATTATCATTATTGTCATTATTATATTATTTCTTCTTTTTCTTCTTCGTTTTTTCTTCTTCTTATTTATTATTATTATTATTATTATTATTATTATTATTATTATTATTATTATTATTATTATTATTATTATTATTATTATTATTATTATTATTATTATCATTATTATCATTATAATTATTATTCCTTTTATTATTATTATTATTATTATTTTTTTATTATTATTATTATTATTATTATTATTATTATTATTATTATTATTATTATTATTATTATTATTATTATTATTATTATTATTATTATTTTTATTATTTTTACCATTATCATTATAAAATTGGCATTATCATAATCATTATTATTATTATTATTATTATTATTATTATTATTATTATTATTATTATTATTATTATTATTATTATTATTATTATTATCATTATTATTGTATTATTAGCAGTAACAGTGGTAATATCATCTCAAAACTCGTGGTAATGTACATTTACGTCTACGGATAAAACGTGCCGCGTTTCATAAGTATTGTACACACATTTTTCCCCCATTAATAATAATCTTCAACATCATCACCCTCATCCACCAAATCTCTATCATCTGTACCACTTTCGTTACACTTACTCTCGTCATCATTACCAACATCTTCACAACAGTAGTCTTCGTCTTCACTGACCTCCATTCAGCCCTTTACATATATCCTCAGTAGTTTCACGCGTATCTTCATCCGTCACTCGCTTCCACCATCCTACCCTCAGTATCGTAATGGTTTTCATGTCACCAATTCCTCTCATCGCCTAAGACACACCCTCACTATCTCCACAACACGTAACAGGACACAGGCACAAGCGAAATTTCGTTGATTCGTTTCGTTTCAAGCTCTTCTAACACGCTTTGTGTTTTGCGTGCGTCAGTTCCAGGAATGTGCTGAATACACTGGTGCGAGGCCCATTAAATTTAGAGTGTGGTGCTCCAGGACGTGCAGGACAGACAAAGGCAGACACAGCTAGAGATTCAGAAATTCAATGATAGATTTAAAGTTTCGACTACGTGTTTCTGTTGAAGGCGTGTGTTAGATAAGTGATGCAGGGAGGAACGGGTGTTATCTTCCAGGGCTTTGTATTCCTGACATTAGAAAATAAAATGTGTTCTAATGTATATTGTTTGGTTTGTCTTTTATGATATTTGTGGTTTTATATCATTATTTATTCACTAGTTTGCCAGTTTCTTTTTTTACTTATTTATTCTTACTTGTTGAGATATTTGGTTAGAGAGTTAGTTTGTTTGATTATTTGGTTTATTAGTAATTGGTTTTGCTACGAGCGCACTGTCAGTCTGTTTGTCTGTCTGTCTCAATCATATAGGCAGTATTCCACAAACTTTCGACTTAAAGAATATAGCCAAAATAGTTCAGCACAAAGTGGTGGAAAGAGAAAGCGTAAACACTGCGAAACACCAAAAATTACGAGTCTATCAAAATTATTACCCCAAAACAACATCGGATAATGCTGCTGCGGCTAACAAGGTGACTCCGCTTCACCTCCACTGAGCTCATGGAAAATCAAGGCCGAGAGATCTTTACTATTAATGTTTTCCTTCAACACACATTTTAGAGAGCACTGTTGTTTCCGGGTGTCTAAATCTTATAGCTACCCGTTGAGTACTATGACGCGTTTCCATATTAATTTTGCTTATTATTTGGTGATTTTATTCAGCTTCAGAGACTCATGTTTGGGCAGGTGATGATATTGATATGATAAAGACGAGATGTTTTGGGTGAAATAATGTAGAAAGCTTGCATGAGGTGATGAACGTCTAGAGAACACCTTGTATTATAAAGTTTAACCCCTTCGGTATTGGAACGCATTTTTATCATGAGTTTCGGGTATGATAACACGATTTTGTTTACATTAGAAAGGGTCTATGGAGGTCAGAAGATTAATGGCCAGAGTCTTCTCTATTCTAATCTCCATATAACTTTCTGGAGTTGTATAAAATCCCCAAAAATAGTAAACAGAATGGATATGAAAATGGGTCATGGTACTGAAGGTGTTAAGAATGATCAGCAAGGTAAGACTTCGATTGACTTGCATGCATGTGTGTTACTTTCCGCTCGTGAAAGAGAAGGAGTAGTGTGGAGAGCGTGACCATCTTACCATATGGATATCAAATTCCCGTGTGTGTCTCTATATAATTTTGTAACGACCACTTCAACTCAGCATGTTGGGTCGTGTGGATTTCTTTTTGAAGGGGTGAGTTTTAAAATCGTGCTTGGACTTGAGGGTGCACGAATATTGGGTTTTGAGTGGCGATGGCGTGTGGGTTTGAGTCCAGATGAGTTTGTTGTGTGTTCCCCTAGCTTCTTTGTGCTATGTGTGTGGATGCTGATGTGTTTTAGGTATTATTCGCATGTGTTAGTATTGGCTTTCATGTGTTTGTCATGATACGTGTTATGTGGACGTGTTTGTGTATGATTTATGTGGTGTTGTGAAGATGTGTTAAGGATTCCACAGATGGAGTACATGTGTATTTTTGCTCCACTGTTTTGGTGTGTGTGCCTCTGTATATTGTAATACACCATAACCTGCTTTGTGTCTTCCATATCAGTAATTATCTTGCTGTAATAGTTTTTTTTTTTTTTATCTGATCCAACTTGGTTCAATAACAAATAATATATCACTTTAATCCATATAAACAACTTCTGTTCTGCTTTTCTGTTGGACATCACCTTTTTACAACCCATTGAGACTTCGAAAACATAACAGATATTATTGGAACGGAAACTCAAACTGAAGCTGTAGTACAAATCATCTGCTTCTCGGTTTCCGGCGGAGTTCAAAACACAATTACTGCCTCGCCGCTTCAAAAGTAAAATAGAGAAATGGTCGGCAAAATGTTTTCCTCGGTGTCAGCAGGAACGAGCGGCCGAGGAGTGTGATCGAAGACCCTAATGACCTTTCTCCTTTGTTGCCGTGAGAGCGTCTTTTTTACGAGCGTTGAGACCACAGGCGTATGAATAAAGAGAGGGATAGAGATGGACAGAAAAGAAAAAAGTTAGATATATAGAATGATAGATCAGTAGGTAGATAAATAAGTTTGTAGATAGATAGCTTTATAAATAAATAGGCAAACGAATAGATAGATAGACAGATAAAGATATATATGTTGGTTGTTTCGTTCGTATATCACTGCCTCGTTATCTTGGAATGGCAGAGAGAGAGAGAGAGAGAGAGAGAGAGAGAGAGAGAGAGAGAGAGAGAGAGAGAGAGAGAGAGAGAGAGAGAGAGAGAGAGAGAGAAACACAGAGACAGAGACAGAACCATAAAGAGACAAGAAATAATAAAACCCACACAGTAATACATCTAATAGAAAAAAAAAACATATCATCACCATCATACATAATGCACTTCCACCAATAACGTGCATGGCTATCAGTGAACATGAGACAATAAATCTTCATGTGCATTGAGAATTTGTGAGGCTTAGTGACTTACTGATATATATATATATATATATATATATATATATATATATATATATATATATATATATATATATATATATATATATATAACCTTGAAGAAAATCACCAGTTAACAAAAGGTATCCTAATATATTTTCGTCAGGAGTTTTACAGCTTTAGTTTAAGTGTTGAAGATATTTGTATGGTATGTGGTAACTGTGGAAAAGGTCAACAAAGAGAGCAGAAAACTGTAATGAATATGTGAGTGAGAGTACGTAAATGAGTGAGGACGTGAGTAAGTGACAACGATGGAGTGAGTGACGTAGGGTGTGAGTTGAGTGAGTAAACTGAGTAGTAGCAGAAGCGTGAGTGAGTAAGTGTGTAAGTTAGAGTATGTGGAGATAAAATATGAAACGTGAGTGAATGTTAAAAAAATGAGCGAAAAATAAGCATACGAGAGAGAGAGAGAGAGAGAGAGAGAGAGAGAGAGAGAGAGAGAGAGAGAGAGAATATGAAAGTAGGTGACAAAGCGTATGAAATATTAAGTAACAGCCTCAGTGTTGGTAAGTGTCCTCGTGCAATGTCGTGTTGTCAGCTTGCTAATTCATCCAATTGTGTTATTTACGTACGTCATGCTTGTTTGGGTTCTTTTTATTCACTGTCAGTATGAAGTGGTGTCCTTAAAGAGTGATAGGATCTCTCTCTCTCTCTCTCTCTCTCTCTCTCTCTCTCTCTCTCTCTCTCTCTCTCTCTCTCTCTCTCTCTCTCTCTCTCTCTCTCTCTCTCTCTCTGTTTTATTCATCTCATTTTTTGCATGTCTTAATGATCGTCCCTAATATTTGCTTCATTAAAACTTGCATAATTTTTTTCCTGTGTTTTATTTTTATTTTGACCTTAATTGTGTCCTTCGAGACCTCACGAATTCACTGTTGCTTGATTTATCTTTATATCCTATGTATTTTTCTCTTAATCATGTGTATGTGTGTGTGTGTGTGTGTGTGTGTGTGTGTGTGTGTGTGTGTGTGTGTGTGTGTGTGTGTGTGTGTGTGTGTGTGTGTGTGTGTGTGTGTGTGTGTAAATAAGTCTGCTTATCATTTCTGACACCTTTTTCCCGCGATAAGTTTTGTGGTGTTGGTGTCGTCACGTTAACTTTTCCGGGCGCGAAGACATGCCTGGGGAGGACTAAGATAGATGACCTCCAACGCGGGATGAATTTGCGCAGCCAAGGCCAACCAACACACAACTGGCTTGCGGCGTACTGATGGTAGGAGTAAGGGCCATATTCAGAAACGCTTCACTCTCTCACCACGACTATTTATCAAAACCACAGAGATGATAAGAGGGATTGTCAATAGTGATTTTCTAGTTAGTAATATAGAAATCTTGCCACTCTGCCTCTAGAACCGTAAAAACACCTTTAAAAAACTCGTGTACATTTGAATAAAGTCCTTTGATATAATAGAGTTGAAGCGCAAAAGGGTCTGAAAATAGAAGCTTTACTCTCTGTTCACTTAGTTGTTTTCCTCCTATTGACAAAATTAATCTTTCATTCGCTTATTCACGTTTTCATTAACCTTTGTAAAAATACATGTTTCCACACTTTATTGATCTGAATTACTATAAAATAAGAAAACAAAAAAGGTGATTCATGGTAGATAATTTAGTTTCTTTTTATTTATTGGATTCCTTCTTGGCTATGTATGTTGAGGAAATGTTTACTCTGGTGAAGTTCTGGTGAGACGACTATCGGCTTTAGATCACGACAGGTGGGAGGAAGGGGGGAAAATTTACTGTATAGGCTTCAAGGGAGTGGAAGAAGAATTAACGGAGGTTTTCAGAAGGTGATGACACAGAGCTTGTCGGCTTTTAGGAGTGTGTGCGGTGACTGTAAGATTCATGGAAGGATCGTTTAGAATTGACACTTCATGGGAGACAGAGAGAGAGAGAGAGAGAGAGAGAGAGAGAGAGAGAGAGAGAGAGAGAGAGAGAGAGAAAGCAACCTTGGAAAATAGAGAAAAAAAAAACGTGAGAGAAGATAATTTAGAGAGTAGTGACGTCGTAGATGTAGAGACAATGCTGGGTCAGGATGAATCAAAATGGGTCAGGATGGGCGTAGTGGTTCACGTGTTCTCTGAGGCGGAAGGGAGTGGCTTGGGGACTGAGTCAGAAGGGAGGGATTGGAACATGGAGCAGATTAGGATCAGAACCCAGATATATCTTTGCCGTGATGAAGAGCTGGGAGAGCTGGGCCAGGCGGTTACGGGGCGTGACCTAGAGTCCACATCGGGGAGGGAAGAAAAAGATCAGGCGTGGCTGGCTCGTGTGCATGGTCGCCACGGTTTTTTTTTTTTTTTTTTAAGCAATACTGAAGGAAGATAAAGTGTTTGCGCAGTGTCCAATATGGAGCTGTATTGACGTAGTGCCTTAGTCTCTTCGCATGACGGGGGATACATAAATATACTTCACTTTAAATGTTTCAAAAGCCTCACGCGATGGCAATGTGCGTGGCTTTCCATCATAATCTTCCTTCTTTTCCTTCTCTCCCTGAATGTGCGCGGCGCCTTTACTGTGAGTGTGAGTATTGTCCCACCTTCCACCATTGAGACAGTCCATCCCACAGCAATCAGCAGCTCAATGCAACAAAGACCACTTTTTTTAATGCAAGCGGAGAAACCAGCCAAGGACAACAAAAGATTAAAATAAAAGCCCACTTGAAATGTCAGTTGTCTTAAAGAATTTCCGATATAGAATTCACCAAAATCCAGAGACATATTTCTTGAAACCTCCCTCTTAAGAAAAGTAAAGTCATAGGAAGATGGAAATACAGAATCAGACAGGGAGTTCCAGAGTTTTTCTTTATGTTATAGCCTATAGCGCCTGTAGGCATACTTGAAGAGTATAATATTATGTGGGAAGTGCTGTTAAGCTTCCGCACATTTGTGGTGCAGGCAATTTTATTTATTGTGGTACCCATATTAGGGCCCATATCAACACCCAAGCGCATTTCGTGTAACCACCCAGAACCTGGGTATCATGGTGACATGTAGGTAACTTTTGACAACTCGACAAATGGCACAGCTTCAAAGCGGTATGTGGTGATTCCAACCTACACGTGGACGTCTGCCCGATACCATTCTCACCACCTTAATCACTACGTACCTCATCGGTGTCAATGATCGAGAATACTGGTTAACTCTTGCATTAGAGTATTGGACAGAAAAGGGGTGAGAGGAAGAAGAAAGCACTGAGAAAAAATACTCAGCAGCACGTATTGTTTTAGGGAAGTAAGCCGCGCGGAGCCGCCCATCTGGCAGCAGCCGGCCGAGTGTTTGTTCAAGTCATCCCCGCAGCCTTCGTCAGGCCCGCGCCGGCACACTGTTTGCTCTCGGAAACTTAATGTTTGTGCATCTGATTGTATTGGAACAGAAGAAAACCGATTGTATTTTCCTATTATTATTTTTATTGTTATTATCAGCATTGTTATTATTATTATTATTGCCATTATTATTATTATTATTATTATTATTATTATTATTATTATTATTATTATTATTATTATAATTATTATTATCATTATTATTATTATTATTATTATTATTATTATTATTATTATTATTATTATTATTATTATTATTATTATTATTATTATTATTATTATTATTATTATTATTATCATTGTTATTACTACTATTATTATTATTATTTATTATTATTATTATTATTATTATTATTATTATTATTATTATTATTATTATTATTATTATTATTATTATTATTATTATTATTATTATTATTATTATTATTATTATTATTATTATTATTATTATTATTATTATTATTATTATTATTATTATTAGTGGTAGTGGTAGTAGTGGTAGTAGTAGTGTGTAGTGTTGTTGTGGTAGTAGTGGTAGTAGTGGTAGTAGTAGTAGTGGTTGTTGTAGTGCAGGCAATAGTAGTAGTAGTAGTAATGGTTATAATAGTAGCAGTAGTAATAGTAGTAGTAGTAGCAGTAGTAGTAGTAGTAATAGCAGTAGTAGTAGCAGTAGTAGTAGAAGAAATTGTAGTACTAACAGTAATTATAGAAATAGAAATAATACTAGTAGTAATAGTAGTAGTAGTAGTAATAGTAGTAGCAGTAGTAGTAATAGTTTAGCAGTAATAGTAGTAGCAGTGATCGTGGTGGTAAAGGTATCACACACACACACACACACACACACACACACACACACACACACACACACACACACACACACACACACACACACACACACACACAGACAGAGAGAGAGAGAGAGAGAGAGAGAGAGAGAGAGAGAGAGAGAGAGAGAGAGAGCGTACAGTGTGAGAGTGACAAGTGAGCCGTGTTGATGCCCAGCTTTGTGTATGGTAGGTGACGCAAAGCCGATAGATCCTAGTGCCAAAAAACAAAGGGAAGAAAGTAAGGGAATCACATATGGTATCGAAAGCCAATAATGGAAGCCACATAAGAAAAGAAGAAGAAAAAAAAAAAAGATGCTTGACGTACAGAAAGAAGCCGTGGAAAAGGTTATTAGGTCTCGTTTTGATGTAGAGATTTTGCTGGGGAGAATGGAGAGTACTGGTGAGGAGGTACGAATTTGTTTTATTTATTCATTATTTTTAAGTAACGCTTAAAGAGACTTTGCTTGGGAGAATAGAGAGTACTTGTGAGGAGCCACGATATATATTTTTTTTTTCTTAAAGCATCATCAATATTTGCACCATCTTTTAAGAAGATGATCGTGTTAAGTTTGTTATCATCTATATAAGAATAAGTAAACAATCACTATTTTTATACTTTCTCATTAGATATTTTTACGGTTTACAAATTTTTACAGTTTTGAAAATAGTAACTTGATTGAATTTTATTTAGCATGTTAACCCCTTCAGTGCTCCGACGCATCTTTGTATTCATCTTGCTTACTATTTGACAATTTTATACAACGTCAGTTACGTATATAGGGGACTAAAATAATGAAGATTCTGGCCATTAATTTTATACACTCTCTAGACCTATTCTAATATAAATAAAATTGTCTAATCATACTCAAATCTCGTGGTAATAATGCGTCCCAGTACTTAAAGGATTAAAATAATAGTCAGTGTAGATTTTAGTTTTACATCTTACTGCTAAATGGGTTTTTTTTTCATATTTTTAACGCTAATGATAAATAAAACCGGATAGGAGCCTGCCAGTGAATCAATAAGGCAAAATAGCTACTGTAATGGTGAGCTGCTCAGTGCCTGCTACTTCGAAATAAACAGATTATATTGAAAGTAGAAATGAGAATCCAGAAACAAAGCCGCTTCAGCATGTTGTTATGTTCTTATCCCGTGAAGGAGACGCTGGCTTGTGTTGCTACCGCGGCTGTCATCACTGAGCCTGTTGTCTGTCTGGTCTGTGTTTGGATCAGTGGACGTAGCGGCAAAGATTAAGGATGGTGCTGGTTGAGGTATATGAGGCAAGGGGTGTTGGTAATTTGATGTGAGAGTGAAGGGTAACTTGCTTAGTGTATGTAGGAGACAAAGGGTGTTGATAGATTGATGTGAGTGAAAGGTTAAGTTGTTTAGTGTATGTAGGAGGCAAAGGATGTTGATACTTTGATACGAGAGTGAAGGAAGATTGCTTAGTTTATGTAGGAGTGAGTGGGTGAGTGAAGTGTCTTGTTTCTTATTTCCTTTTATTTTTTTTTAGAATCATAGTATTTGTTTTTATGTTTTCGTCAGTGATCTTTTTTCTTACTTCTATTACGTTTTTCTTTACTCACTTACTTTATTAAACAGTCACTCCTTCACCCAGTTTTAGTGATTTTGTTTTTGTTTTTATTCTTTCAACGATGAACCCCTTCAGTACCATGACGCGTCTTCTATTCTGCTTAGTATTCGGTGATTCTATACACCTTCAGAAACTTATGTAAGGAAATAAATTAGTGAAGATTAAGCCCATTAATCTTTTGACCTTCACAGACCCTTCCTAATGTCAATAAAATGGTCTAATCATACACAAAACTGAAGGTAAAAGTGTGACTCAGTATTGAAGGGGTTAATTTTCATTCTTACTATGCTGGATACTCGTGTCAGTCTCCTCAGTGTTGTTCCATCTTTTCAATCGCTGTCATTATGTTTGATGTCACTATTTGTTTATTACCATTGCCCTATATAGGTCTGTTCTCATTCCTCATACGCATTCCTCCTCTCACCCCACCCCCCTTCCATCTTTCTTTCATTCCTGGAGGCCAACACGCGGAAAACTTGGTGGATGCCTCTGCGATATTGACGCATTCCAGTCTCGGTTTCCTAAAGGACCAAGGGAGCTTCTGGCGGCGGGAAGGTGCTATGGCATTGGGTGGCCTCCTCCTCTTCCTCCTCTTCCTCCTGCTCCTCCTCTTCCTCCTCCTCCTCCTCCTCCTCCTCTTCCCCCTCCTCTTCCTTCTTACTCAGACTTACGCAATCGCGGCACTCTGGGTAGATTGTAAGGAGATAAAATCGTCTATGTGCTCTCCTTTCTTTAGATTAAAACAAATATCTTTTCTTTTTCCTTTTGCATGAAAGGGAAGGGTTTTAAAAGTCCCATTTTATAGAAACATATTTACTGTGTTTCGTTATTTCTATTTTCATTTTTGTTTTTTTCAGTATCATTATATTTGTGTTTTTTTTTTTTTTTTGCTTCCTTTGTGTCTGTATCTGTATATGTTCCTTTATCTGTGTGTCAGTCTGTCTCTCTGTCTGTCTGTGTCTCTGTGTCTTCTGTTTGTCTGTCTGTCGGTCTGTCTGCCTGAGATTTTTCTGTTTCCATTTTTATCTCTGTTTATCTGTCTGTCTCTCTGTATCATACTGTTTGTCTCACCCTCCTCTCGCTTCTCTCTCTCTCTCTCTCTCTCTCTCTCTCTCTCTCTCTCTCTCTCTCTCTCTCTCTCTCTCTCTCTCTCTCTCTCAAGTTACATCTTCCACGATAAGAACCACTCAAACCTTCAGGCGCACTTGGATTTCTGAGAACATAGATCCAACTCGTCTCTGAAAAGCCTCCGCCCACAGCTTGCTTGGCTTTGACGCCGCGGCTCGTGAAAGTGACCCAGCAGCCAAACAAGAGCTGATTCATGGTGCTTTTGATGTTTCAGTGCTCGGGGTGTGTGACTGACCTCTCTAGTGTGCGTCTTCTGCGTGTGGTGTTCTTGTAACGTGGTGGAGGTAGTGGTGGTGGTGGTTTTATTAAGAGGGAATGGTGTAAAGGGGAAACTCATGCATGGTGATGTGAGGGATCTAGATGAGGACTAAATGTGTGAAAAATACTCGTAAAGTGCAGAGAAAAAAGACATGAAGGAAAATGGAGAAGAAGAAGTATTATAAAGAAACTGGAAAGTAAGCCAAGTAATAGGAGAAAGATTCAATAAGAAGGCTAATTGGGAAGAAGGAAAAGAAAGAAGAAGAAGAAGAAGAAGAAGAAGAAGAAGAAGACGAAGAAGAAATGTAGGAGGAGGAGGAGGAGGAGGAAGGGGAAGAGAGGGAAAAGAAGATATTGAGAGTGATGAAAGTGATAATGCTCTCACATTTATTATAATTATGTTGTAGTATCATTATCATTATTATCATCATCATCTGTTGTTGTTGTTGTTGTTGTTGTTGTTGTTGTTGTTGTTGTTGTTGTTGTTGTTGTTTACTATTATTGCTATAAATGGTTCAGATACGTCATTCTTATATATTTTCCAGCACACTGTTTGCTTCGTCTCGCGAAAATGTGAAAGTTATTATAATGTTTCCAGTTATCACTTTAAAATCAATATCTTGGTTCATAATTTGCACGCTGCTATTAAAAGAAGGCCAAGGGAGCCAAACCCAAACTGACGGAAAGCTTTAATGATCACTATTAGTAGTCACAGTGATCACTCTTTTCACTCCTCTGGCTCAGATTAGCATTGACATAGTTACCCTTGTAATTTTCCTTTGGTATCAGTTTTCTGTGGACGAGAATCATGCGTCGCTGGGTAACTATGTCAAACTCGTCCCCGGCCTTCCTTGAGGTTCATGACTTGAATGTTATTTGATTGTATTTACCTTTTATGTGCAACAATGAATAATTTTGTCTCCTTCATCTTTTCCAGTTCATCCTGCATGGGCTTCATTTTTTGAGATTTTTTAATCAATATGAATTGCGATTACATTTTTCGACTTTTAAGAAGAAAAATAGTTTCACATTTGTGCATATCAGAGATTTTTCATACAAAATTAGGCCTCTTTCAGAAGGTAAGATACACTGAGTAGATATGGAGAGCTCATTGTTATGGATGTGTTGCTTGGGTGTGTTTGCATCCCCGCAGGTGTCTGTAATACTTAAAAAAGACTAAATTGTATTTCTGCATAAATACTAAATGAAAACATACCTTACTCACATTATAAACACAAGGTTATAAGATTTCAAATGCATATGAAAACGTAAATAAACATACAATATCTCCACTTTAAATCTATGTGGAGCCTCTTAGCCAAAAATCAGACACGTCCTTCCACACATCACATTAGCACCACCCACCACTACATCTACATGACCCAAAGTTCACCTCCAGTCACAAACCACAGCCTCCTCAACTAAACTTTGCATGTCTCTGCTTTTCTCTTTCACCAGCACCTTGTTCATCTCCCCTTCACATATCTTGGCCTCCTCAACCCAACCTTTCCTTTCCTCACGGCCACCCCAGACCCCAGCACTAAGCCCCTGTCCCTCAGCCTGCAGTCGTTTTCTCCTTGGCTTTCCTTCCATGATTCCCTTGTGAACCCTTCAAAGTTTCTGCCGCCCAACGCTCGCCCTAACTTGTCTTTAATAGCTTTACTCGCCTCACTCCTTTTTTTTATTATTCTTTTTTATTTTCCTTTCCAGCTTAGGTATATATTTTTTTCTTCTTCTTCTTCTTCTTCTTCTTCTTGCCTCTGGTTTGTTTGTCGTCGTTATTCTTAAATTGCTTCGTCTGCGGACCGTGAGAAATGTTGTGTTGTTGGTGACAGAGTGGCAGGAAGTTTGTTGTGAATGTTCTTGTATTGTAAAGACATATAGAGTTTATACCAAGTCTCATGTCTTCATTGTAAAGGGGAAAGAATGTAGCAGAGTATATCGATTTTTTATCTCAATATTTTTTTTTAATGAACTGCCTGCTTACCTCACACACACACACACACACACACACACACACACACACACACACACACACACACACACACACACACACACACACACACACACACACACACACACACACACACACACACACTGGAACATCCTGCTTGCCTCTGTATTTCTATCTTCCTACGACTTGACTTCTTTTAAGAGGAGATTTCAAGACATTTGTCCCTAAATTTTGGATAACTCATTTGGTATTTAAGGGATTTGGCAACTCAGTGAGCCTTTTTTCCATTTTTTGTTGCCTTTGGACAGTCACTCTTCATAAAACACACACACACACACACACACACACACACACACACACACACACACACACACACACACACACACACACACACACACACACACACTTGAAAATAATGATACTCCTTAATGTTTTAGATGTCAGAGGGACGGTTAATAAATCACATCAAAGTTCATCCTTAACCTGAATAGCAGTAATACCTTACATCCGAGATCTCATCAGTTCACTTCACACACAAGAGATAAACTGGTTTGAAAGTGAATCTACCATATGATCTCGAATGAGCTCTCTGACAAAATTTATACCGCTATACTAATTTACTTTATAGCTTCATGGCTTTTAACTTCTTCAGTACTGGGAATGCATTTTTACCACGAGTTTTGGGAGTGATTAGACGATTTTACTCACATTAGGAGGTCAGTAGATTAATGGCCAGAGTCTCCATTGTTTTAATTCCCACATGAGTTTCTGAAGCTGTATAAAATTGTCAATTAGTAAGCAGAAAATGTGAAAACGTGTTATGGCACTGAAAAATGTTAATGGCGCGAGACCTGACCTTGTGTTATGATTCAGAAAGATGGTGTGCTATAAAGTCATCCTGGTATAGTGAACAGACCACTAAATCCCTGAGTCAACGCTGATGTTCAAATTGATGTCAGAGGAAGAGATCAAATACAAAAAACCGCTTAAATATTCATATCCCGTCAGTGTCAAAATGTTGCCACTAACAAGTTATTAAAAGGGAAAATAGAAAAAAATTGGTATTGAATTAATAAAACTGGAAATAGATGGAAAGGTCAATCTATAAATACTTCTTTACATATCAAAGCCAAACGTTTGCCTTTGTAGATATGTTAATAAGAGAGAGAGAGAGAGAGAGAGAGAGAGAGAGAGAGAGAGAGAGAGAGAGAGAGAGAGAGAGAGAGAGAGAGAGAGAGAGAGAGAGAGACAGACAGACAGACAGAGATAGATAGACTGAGACATATGAACAGACAGAAAATAAATAAACAGACATACAGACAGAGAAAACCATCTCTCTGTCTTCCTTTAGAGCCAGACTCCTACCAAGAACGGACTTCCCTGTCAACACTTAATCTCTTGCACATACATTTTCCCTGACACTCTGAGGAGCAGCGTGTACACACTCTTAGCAGCCAGAGCAAACACTCCTTCACTGTCACTTGTCCCAGGCCACCTTGATGACTCATACCTTTACCTTGAAGCACAGAGTCAAAAGAGGGAGAGTTTACCTTATTTTCCCCACCAGTATCTTTGTTTGTATGGACCTGCTACGTTATCCCTTTTATCTATTTATTAAACTTGTGATATGTTTTTTTATTTGTGTATCTTCAAGTCAAATCATCCCTCTATTTTGGTGTTTGTTTTGTTTTTTTACATTGAGTTCCCGTCTCTTTTAACCTTTTTATTTTATTTCTTCTTCATTTTATTTTATCTTTTTCGTTTTTATTTCTTGTTTCTTGTGATACATTTACTTATTTGTGTATCTTCAAGTCAATGGTAACAAATTTCGGTAAACCTACAGAGTTTCACCACCTTGCCCTTTCTGGAGGAAATTGTTTTTTTCTGGTAGATTTCGGCTTGCTTTTAATTAAAATACCACTTGTTTTGGGCGCAAATTAACCAATTTTTTTTTCTTAGAGCCCCGAAACATTATGATTTGCATAAAAAAACAACTGGTAAATTATATAATTAAAAAGAAGCCGAAATCTACCAGAAAAAATTAGTTTCGTTCAGACAAGAACCTAACCTAACTTAACCTAATTAAACCTAACCTAACCTAACCTAACCCAACCTAACTAAACCTAACTAAACCCAACCTAATCTAACCTAACCTAACTCAACCAACCTAACCTAACTAAACCTAACCTAACCTAACCTAACCTAACCCAACCAACCTAACCTAACCTAACCCAACCCAACCAACCTAACCTAACCTAACCTAACCCAACCAACCTAACCTTACTAAACCTAACCTAACCCAACCAACCTAACCTAACCTAACTTTACTTAAGCTAACTAAACCTAACCTAACCTAACCTAACCTAACCTTACTAAACCTAACCTATCCCAACCAACCTAACCTAACCTAACTTTACTTAACCTAACTAAACCTAACCTAACCTAACCTAACCCAACCTAACCTAACCTAACCCAACCAACCTAACCTAACCTAACTAAACCTAACCTCAGGTTTGGTGGAAATAATTATGCTCTTTTTTTATTCGTTGGCCGCCGCTTCAGTTTCAAAGAACAGAACCAATCAGCGTAAACAATTAAGCGCATGCTCAGACAATGGTATGTCACGGAACCCGCCGAGCCGCCGCGAGCGCATGACACCAGTGTGCGGCAGGGTTTGATGCGGCAGGCTAATGTCACGGCTCATCACCAAAGCACCAAAACACGCTTAAATTTAAAAAAAAAATCTGTGTCGCCATTCAAAAAGGTTGCACCTAGTATATATGGGGTTCAAATTACTCGTAATCAGGAGCTCTATCTCTTGAGGTGGGTAAAAAAACACGTAACTGATTGTGGTGAAACTCTGCAGTAATACCCAAATTTCATCCCTCTATTTTGTTGCCCTTTTACTTTGAGTCTCCTTCTCTTTTAACCTTTTATCTTATATCCTTTTCATTTCATTTTCTATTTTTCGTTTTTATTTCTTGTTTCTACCCAATGACGTCAGCGCCACTCGCTTTCGAAATGTCGCCGAATTTTTCCTTCCTTAATTCAGTTCACGAGAGCTTTGATATTAATTAAGGATGCTTGTAGAAAGCGGAAAGAAGGGACAAGAGGACGTGGAAGAGCAGGAGGAGGAGGAGGAGGAGGACGAGAGATAGTAGGAGGAGGAAGTGAGAGAAGGAGAAGCAGAAGTAACAGGAGGAAGAGGAGGAGGAGGAGGAGCAGGAGGAAACGTGATGATAATGATAATGGTTATGGAATGAAGGAGGAAGGGGAACAGTAATGATGGTGATAAAGAGGAAGAGAAACATAAAAGAATACAAATAACAGCATAGATTGTACTACTTATTAGGCTGTTGCTATGTCTGTCACACACTAACTATAACGAGATAAGGAGGAGGAGGAGGAGGAGGAGGAGGAGGAGGAGGAGGAGGAGGAGGAGGAGGAGGAGGAGGAGGAGGAGGAGGATAAAAAAAAAGGACAAGGACGAGGAGGAGGAGGAAGAGAAGGAGGAGGAGGAGGAGGAGAAGGAAGAGGAAGAGGAAGAGGAAGGGAAGTGGAAAAGGAGGAGGAAGAGGAGGAGGAGGAGGAGAACAAAAACAAGAACAAGAAGAACACGAACAACAGCAACAAAACAACAACAACAACAACAACAACAACAAAAACACGAAGAGGAGGAGGAGGAGAAGAAGAAGTTACACCTACCATAAATACAACACAGAAAACTAATATAACACACTAAAAAGTAACACAATTGAAACACGTAACCACATGTTAAGAAGGAATCTAACCCACCACGTACTTACAAAACAATGTCTCGTGTACTGCTGAGAGGCAAATCGCTCCTAGTACCAGAGAGAGAGAGAGAGAGAGAGAAAGCAAAGTTCCATCTTAACCTCGACACCTGAAGAAGTATTACCTCCCTCGGGTATCCAGATAGGGAAACTCGGACACTCGACACACTGTTATGAGGAGGAGGAGGGATGAGGAAAAGGAAGGTAAGGAGAAAGAGGAGGAGGAGGAGGAGGAGGAGGATGTGGAGGAGGAGGACTGGTTCAATGAGTGTTTCGTCAGGTTTATTGCCCTAAAGAAATTTCCAAGTTTCTTTGAAGTAATAATTTACACGCAAAAGAAATGTGAAAAAAAAAATCATGGAAGACTGTAACCTTCATATTTCTGCGTAATTATAACTTTTTTTTGTGTGTGTGTGTGTGTGTGTGTGTGTGTGTGTGTGTGTGTGTGTGTGTGTGTGTGTGTGTGTGTGTGTGTGTGTGTGTGTGTGTGTGTTGGAACTTTCTTGCACATTCTCTACTTAAGAAATATTGACTGTGAAGGAATATAACACACACACACACACACACACACACACACACACACACACACACACACACACACACACACACATTGGTGCACGTTGTAAATTTATGGTCATCGTGAGTTACGGATGAAAACTCCATTTTTTTTGTGATGTTTAGTTCAAGACACGTTGTTTTTCTCCAACACACGTATGGGAAAATTCAATAACAAAGCAGAATAAATATGCGCAGAAGGTGGAAATATCTTTACACAAGCGTTCACTTTAGTCTCATTACTAGATTTACTGGAAGCATTTTTTGTCTTCTTTTTTTTCTTTTTCCCCTTTCATATATTTTACTTTCATCTCTTTGTTTATGAAGACAATAGACATTCGGAATCTGAAACATAAAACATTTTCGCAGTCTTTATCGCGCATGCCACTTGAAGCGTACCTACCTCGCCTCACACACCTCAGAGTCCTTTTTCACTTACAGACGTGTCTCTCCTCTAAAGCAAAGGTGCATATCTTCATCAAACAGCCATACCAATACTGACACAATTATTTATACAATATCTCCAAATAATATACTCGTATTATCATTAAATTATCGGTGTTCTTTGAAAAGAAAATCCTTGTGCATTTTCATGAGTGATATTACTATTTCTCTTATTGATGGCATGGATGATACTCATGAATTGGATAAATAAGAAAAGCAGAAAAAAAATCCAAAGCACGTTCCTGACCAGACATACAAGAGTGCATAATAGTGGCCGTTGGCAAAAAACAAATGTTTAGCTACGTAGAAAGAGGACTACCATTGATAAGATAAGTGATAGAGCTTGGCAGGTGATTCATCTAGAGATGTTCTACGTGTTTAACTTACTGGGAATCCTCATGGACCGGTCTGCCATACCTGCAAAGTAGATAAAACTGATTTAATAAAAATAAAATACAAGAATAGACATTTAAATTTACATTATATAACAAAACACAAT
>NC_059271.1:30800024-30922524 GCF_017591435.1 Portunus trituberculatus | reverse complement strand
CATCATCTCATCACAAAAACACAAGAACACGAGGGAAGCTAGAAGGAGCCACTAGTAGGCCTATATACGTGGCAGCTATTTGTATGAAGTATATATTTTTTTATCTACTTTTATCCGCCTTTTATTTTTGTCCATAAGGCTTTCCGTTATCGTTATCCACAAACTTATCTAAGTCTCCTTTTAAATTATTCCATACTATGACGCTTTTTCATATTCATCCTGGTTACTATTTGGTGATTTTATATAGCTTCAAAATCTTATATGGAGATTGAAATAGTGAAGACGTTGGTTATTAATGTTTAGACCGCCATAGACCCTTTCTAATATAGGTAAAATCGTCTAGTCATACCCAAACTCAAGGTAAAAATGCGTCTTTTTACTGAAGCGCTTAAAGTACTGGCCTTCTTGCAATGCTCGTCGTAGTGGAAGCGCAAACTCAAGGTAAAAATGCATCTTAGTACTGAAGTGGTTAAAGTTTTCTCCCTTTTACATTACTCGCCATAGTGGAAACAAAAATCTGGGACTAAACGAACGAACATTTCAGACACTTTCATTAAGGAAGCTTCTCATTGACTTGATTATTATGATCATACACCTTAAGAACCTCATCCACCTCTGCCTACGTGATCATTAACGTCGCGTCCATTCCCGTGGTGTCAGTTGAGTCTCATCGCTTTGATTGCCCAACATTCACACTGACAAAGGCAATAAGGGAGTCTCCGAGCCCCGCCATTATAAAAAAAAGAGTGAGGCGGAAACCCTTCGAGCTGATTGGTTCATCTCGCGTGGCTGTAAACCAATCATAAGTCTCGCCTTTGACCTTTCCCCCATGACCCGGGACTAACACCAGGTTGCCACGTCTCACCGCGCGCCAGCCACATCCCTACACTTGCTGGTGATGAACGAGGAAGAAGGTAAATGTCAAATGTGATCTATTATTCTGAAGAGGTGCTTTCTTTTATAATGCGGGAAGACAATTACACGAAAGACTCAATGTTTTACGAATGTCAGATGAAAACATACAGAAAAGGTCTGGATTTGATTAGAGAGAGAGAGAGAGAGCACAAAGACTATACGTATCATGCATGTAAACTACTTTTTCCTCACACGTCCCTCTCTTTTTCCCGCCCTTTCTTTTATCTAACCGTATTTTTGAAGGGGTTACATTTTTCCCTATTTTTAACCTATTCTCTTTTTTTTTATCCTTGTTTTTCCTAAGCAGTTTTTCTGACGCTATTTATATCATCTATTTCATTTTTTTCCTTGGCTTATTTCTTTACTCATTCCTTTTCTGTTTTTGTTGTTTTTATTTTATCTATCCATTTTTTTTTCTCTTTCCTAACCACTTACTTCATTCATATACTCTTTTTCTTTTACTTTTTTTTCTATCTTTAAAATCGCACCTTTCCTTTACTGACACTTTATTTTTTGTATCGCCATTTCCTTTGTACCCATCTTTTCTATCAATATTTATCACATTCTTCCTTCTCTCATAAATCAACCTTATTTTCATTTTTTTCCTATTTTTTCACCGCTTTCTACCCTTACTTTTACCTTTCCTTTTTCCCTTTTCTTTTCCCTTCTTTTTTTCTTATAAGCGGAAACGTACTGCTTGTAACATCTCTATCATGTTTTTTTTTTTTTTTTTTTCTGTATACCCTTCTTTTCTATCACCTATCACATCCTCCCTTCTCTCCTTCCTACGTTCTACATTTTCCCTGTTTTTTTCTACCCTTACTTTTGCCATACTTTTTTTTTCTCCGTTTCTTTTCCCTTCATTTGTTTCTTATGCGCGGGATTGTACTGCTTGTAGAGTGATGAGCGAGTGGAAGGTCATGGTCGCGGTGACGGAGGGGTCTTTGTTGGTGACGGTAACGCTTGGCTGGTCACCTTTAGGCTTCAGGGGGTCACGGTGTTGGTCTGTGTCGGGTTTGTTGCCAGTAAGTAATGGCTTTGAGATCTCCTTTCATTTTCTTTTACATATTTTCTTCCTTTTATGAAGTCAGAAGAAGTGGTATTTTTAGGGGAGAATACATAAGTTTCTCCTTCCTTTCTTTTTCTTTTTCTTTTTTTTTTTTTAACGAGGAATAATGAATGTTATTTTAGAGAAGAGGTCGTTAAGTCTCTCCTTTCTTTCTCTCCTTTTCTTTGACTCCATTAATTACTATTTATTTTTATACTTTTATTCTCAAGAAACTTTATTTGGAAAGAGAATACCTAATTATTTTTGTTCTCATTCCCAATCCTACGTCCCTTTCTTTTGATTTCTTTCCATACTATTAGTCTTCATTGGTTTCCTCATTTTCTCCCTAACATTTTTAGAAATAAGAAATGTCACTTTAGAAGAGAATACATTAGTCTTTCCTGCAGGGCGTCGTCTTCATCTCCTTTCCTTTTATCTTACTTTTCACATAATTTTGATCTGTTTTCACGTTTTTTAACTTTATAAAGTAAGATGAAACATTATTTTACAAGAGAATACTTCATTGACTCTGCTTCTCAACCCCTCCTCGTTTCCTTGACCGTTTCGTTATTACTTCCTTATATTTGTTTATACTCACTTACTCTCTCCTCTTATGGTTCGTTTGCCTTCCTCTCTTTTCCTCGCCCTTCTTTCCACTAGTAATTCTATTCCTTTGTTCGTCAGTCTCAGCTTTAGTTCAGTCATGCTCTTTGTGTGTGTGTGTGTGTGTGTGTGTGTGTGTGTGTGTGTGTGTCACCCTCTCAATCTCATCTCCAGTTACCTCTTGCATCGCCTTACTCTTCAATCTCCTTCCGGTTTCCTGTCTTGCATCCTTCGGTCCTCCCTCACTCCCCCTCCCTCTGTCTTTCCTTATCTCTCTCTCTCTCTCCGTCTTTAACTTTTATTTTTGTATATACATTTTTCTTATGCCTTTCCTTTTTGTCGTTATTTCCTTTTCTCTGTTAATTCCTTTCGTTGTTTCCTCCTTTCTTTTCCTCTTTCCATCTTTCCTTCCTTGCATTTTTCTTTATTTTCTCCATTTTTCATGATCTACGTTCCTTACTTTTGTGTCTTTATTCATTCATGCATTAATTTACTCATTCTTTCTCTCTTCACTTTACCTTTCTTTCTTTCCATCCTTTCTCAGCTTCGTCTTTACTCTCCATCTTTTTCAATTCCCTTACTTTTTTTTTTCTTCCTTCTTCATTTTCTTTTTCTTTCTTTCTTTCTTTCCTCCCTGACTTTCTTTTTTTTTCCTGCCTTCCATCTGCTCTTGCATTTTTCTTCTCCTTTGCTTTTTCTCCATTTCTCCGTCTTTCCTTTCTTTATCACCTTTCCTTTCCCTCTGACTTCCTCATCCAATTTTCTCATTCTATCATTTTTGTGCAATTCCTCCGAGCTTCCATATGAGTTCTTAGTCGTTTCCTATTTCTTTCTTTCCTTTCCCCCTCTCTCTCTTTCTCTCCACACCATTATTTTCTGTTTCTTCTTCCCAAGTTAGCCGCATTGCTTAATGTATTTCGGCCTTGCAATTATTTTCTATTCATCAACACCTCTCTTTCTCTCCCAAGATCCTCTGCTAATCTTGTTGAAGAAAGAAAGAAGTGCTGGTTAAAGAAATTGAGTTAAAATGTTTTATGAGCCGCCAATTTATTATGCGAGTTAGTGATATTTTTTTTTTCAACAGGACGATATCTAATCCTGAACGTCATGCAATATTCAGAGGCAGGAAAATAATGCAAATGAAGTCTCTATTCGGGTGGAAGGAAGGGAATGCAGTGTTTCTTTTGCAACAAGCAGTATTGGATTAGCTGAAGATGTCCCTTTTTTTTGGTTTTATTTCTCTCTCTCTCTCTCTCTCTCTCTCTCTCTCTCTCTCTCTCTCTCTCTCTCTCTCTCTCTCTCTCTCTCTCTCTCTCTCTCTCTCTCTCTCTCTCTCTCTCTCTCTCTCTCTCTCTTCTTTTGAGTGTTTTTTTTTTTTTGGTATGAAAATGTCAAGAGAAATAGATTAAAAAGCAGGTCAATATAAGTCCCTCCCTCTCCTCCTCCCTCTGACTATTTCATGTCTACAATCAACATTCTTCGTAATGATGTTTTCCATGCCCTTGCTGGCCTAAACCCTCGGAAGGCTTAGGGTCCCTCCTATTGTTCTCAAAAACTTTGCTTCTGTGCTTGCACCTTGCCTGGTCAAACTCTTCCAACTTTGTCTATCGACTTCTACCTTTCCTTCCTGCTGGAAGTTCGCCTACATTCAGCTTGTTCCTAAAAAGGGTGACCGTTCTAACCCCTCAAACTACCGTCCTATAGCTTTAATCTCTTGCTTGTCTAAAGTTTTTTAATCTATCCTGAATAGGAAGATTCTCAAACATCTGTCACTTCACAATCTTCTGTCTGATCGCCAGTATGGCTTCCGTCAAAGTCGCTCTACTGGTGATCTTCTGGCTTTCCTTACTGAGTCTTGGTCATCCTCTTTTAGAGATTTCGGTGAAACTTTTGCTGTTGCGTTAGACATATCAAAAGCTTTTGATAGAGTCTGGCATAAAGCTTTGATTTCAAAACTGCCCTCTTACGGCTTCTATCCTTCTCTCTGCAACTTTATCTCATGTTTCCTTTCCGACCGCTCTATTGCTGCTGTGGTAGACGGCTACTGTTCTTCTCCTAAACCTATTAATAGTGGTGTTCCTCAGGGTTCTGTCCTGTCACCCACTCTTTCTATTATTCATTAATGACCTTCTTAACCAAACTTCTTGCCCTATCCACTCCTACGCTGATGATACCACCCTACATCTTTCCACGTTCTTTCAGAGACGTCCAACCCTTCAGGAAATTAACAGATCACACGGGACGCCACGGAACGCCTGACTTCCGATCTTTCTAAAATTTCCGATTGGGGCAGAGAAAATCTAGTAGTTTTCAATGCCTCAAAAACTCAATTCCTCCATCTATCAACTCGACACAACCTTCCAGACAACTATCCCCTCTTCTTCAATGACACTCAACTGTCTTCCTCTTCCACAATGAATATCCTCGGTCTGTCCTTTGCTCATAATCTTAACTGGAAACTTCACATCTCATCTCTTGCTAAAACAGCTTCTATGAGGGGTCTCCGCCAGTTTTTCTCGCCCCTCCAACTGCTTACTTTGTATAAGGGCCTTATCCGTCCCTGTATGGAGTACTCTTCGCATGTTTGGGGGGGTTCCAGTCACACAGCTTTGCTTGCTAGGGTGGAATCGAAAGCTCTTCGTCTCATCAACTCCCCTCCTCTGACTAACTGTCTTCAGTCTCTTTCTCACCGCCGAAATGTTGCATCCCTTTCTATATTTTATCGCTATTTTCATGGTAACTGTTCTACATATCTTGCTAACTGCATGCCTCCCCTCCTCCTGCGGCCACGCTGCACAAGGCTTTCTTCTTCCTCTCATCCCTATTCTGTCCAACTCTCTAATGCAAGAGTTAACCAGTACGCTCAATCATTCATCCCTTTCACTGGTAAACTCTGGAACTCCCTCCCTGCATCTGTATTTCCAAATTCCTACAACTTGTCTTCTTTTAAGAGGGAGGTATCGAGGCATTTCCTCCCCTAATTCTGGCTGACGGTTTTGGCACTTTTTGTACTCTTTGGAGAGCCAGCGCTCAAGTGGGCTTTTTCTAACTTTCTTTTTTTTTTTGCCCTTGGCTGGCCCTCTTCCCTACGTAAAAAGAAAAAAGTAAATAAAAAAAATATATATTAGCAACAAATGGAATTAGAAAATGTTAGCTCCTTTTACTACTATATTGTTAGTGTGTGGGTGTCAGAGCGAGTGGGTGTGAGAATGAGTGGGTCTGTATATATCTTCAATAGTATTCATTCCACTGACCAAGTCTTTCATTTGTTAAGATGTATTTAATATACTAAATATCAATCTATAGATGTATATGTCAGTCTATTTTTCTTTCTTTCTTACTCACTCTACCAGTCTATGTGAAAATCAATTAAGTATATTTATCATTCAATCTCTATATCCCTTTATCAACCTATCTTTGTTGCTAAATACACTGAAAACTCTAAAGATCAGAGTGTGAGGGCTGACAGGAACAGCGTCCTTTCCTCGGTAATGGCGTACACCACCTCACCGTAGGTGGAACTATGCGTGTAATCACGTTGGTGTCGGTACGCTGCGGTAGCATAGCGGTGTCATTATAAGCAAATCCTATTAATGTAACTGCACCATCATTGTTGAAACTAGATTAATACTCTCTCGGCACCATAATGGACGTGAAATTATGTTAATGATGATGGTAAAAATGTGTACATTGATTGGAGGTATCTCTGCTTTATAGCGATGATTATATTAATAAGGGCGATGACATAAATAAAGATAAGAATTGTAATCATAATAATAATTATATCAATAATTGTAATGATAAAAATGATAATAGTAATGATAATAATAATAATAATAATAATAATAAGAAGAAGAAGATGAAGAAGAAGAAGAAGAAGAAGAGTAATAATAACAAACGATAATAACTTGATTCCCCATGACTTTTACATACTCGTATATCTGATGCCCACTAAAACATCAATCAGTAAATGAACAATGAAACATACGAATATAAAAACTGCAAAACATATAAAGCATAAAGATGAAAAGCAAGCTCCAGTACATAAAGCATTTTCACTTTGTTTCATGTTTCGCGTTTAAATAAAGTTCCCAAGGGAGCAATTCGCAGTCCACGAGCCGCATCCCTTTGTCGGCCCCTGTGACGCGCGACATCCAGTGAAATATATGGTGGAGTAGCCAGCCAAGGGAAGAGGTGAATGATAATGCCAGAAATAAAAGTTATAATGGTTATATGAGTACTGTCATAATGGTGGTGGTGGGGAATGTAATGGTAGTAGTAGTAGTTGTTGCTGTTATTGTAGTAGTTGTTGTTATTGTCGAGATATTAGTAATAGTAATGGTGGTACTACTAATGACAGATGCAATATTGATAACAAAGGAAAAATAGGAGCAAATATGTAGTGTTTTCTTCGCACAATGATAATACACTACAAACTGAGCCACCTGCCCTGACTTACAGTACTAGTTGATACAAACAAACCTGACGTCGCCGAGGGAGGTGGAGCAGCTATTTGGGTGCTGGTCACGCGTCGTCCATCACCTCATTTTACTTGCGGGGCTGAAACTCTTTGTTCAGGGACACGCCAACGTAGAGGCGCGGTGGTGGCAGCACGTGCAGGGTCATTCAGAGCAGCTGGTAGGTGGCCGGAATACAAAGAGTGTGTAGCGAATGTGGGTAGCAATGAGGCAGCCACTCCGCCCACGCTCCACAGTATTCGTGCAGCAGGTGGTAGTGTGATAGTGGTGACCCATTATTGTGTGTCGTGACCTTTAGGGTGCCTCTCTCACCACTGCGGGGGGTCTACAATCCCTCCACGCCTAAACCAGCTCATGCTTACATATCACAGCCATTCGCACGCAAACTTCTGCTGCTAATGGTATAAGTAACACGCCATGAATCTAGTGTGCATAGTGAAAGTAAACGTTTACCCAAATTACCCATAATGAGGTGCAGAAAACGGTTATTTTCGAGGCAAATATGCTTTTGAAATGCATTATTAAATGTATATGCTAAATCAATCTGTTCTTGTGTTCACGCTGATGAGCCTCGCGGTCCACGGCAAACCTGCACGATCACACGCAGGCACGCCCTTAATTTAACCCTACGTCACGCCGCCTCAGGAAATGGCAGAGGCGCAATCAAGGACAATTATACGCCATAGCCACATTCCTTATCAGGTAAAAATGTAGCGTTCTTCCAGCAGGTGATGAGTGGACCATTAGTGAGTTCCTGCCAGCATGCAGAGTCCCCAGAGTGTTTTGGCCCTAACATAGCGGCTGGAAATTACACACTGGCACTGCAGCTAGGGAATCAAAAAGTACAAGTCAGTGAAATTACATAGCCCGAAAACCTTGCCGCTTATTTTTTTTGTTCATGGAGGACACGAACGTTTACCTTCACCTAAACCCGACTCAGTGCCTCCTTCTTCCTTTACCTTCTTACTCAATCACTGGAAAGTAATGGCACGGTAACCCAGAGCTATGAAAACCAGTAGGCTCATAGTAACCCGATTACAACCCAGTGATTAGCGGTGAAGGTCTTTAGTGGGTGGAGGAGTGCTGAATGGAAAGACTTGGCCTCGCTTACTCTGATCCTTTCTTCCTTCCTTCGTGTGGAATATACGTAAGGAAATAGTGTCGCTCCAAGATACGATAAGAATAAAATACAGTGCCATAAATCGGTTCCCTTAGTTTCATCGGGTCGTAAAGAGAGAGAGAGAGAGAGAGAGAGAGAGAGAGAGAGAGAGAGAGAGAGAGAGAGAGACACACACACACACACACACACACACACACACACACACACACACACATACACACAGCAAAAGGCTTTAGAGGATGGATGAAAATTTTTACGCATAATTCTCTTAACTGAATTGGATAATTTTATGCAACATGAGCGTGGGAAAGGCTCCCTGTGAGAGGCGCGGCACAGAAATTAGAGCGCTCTTTATAGCTAAGCATGTGAGTGTTTCCACCGGCTGAGGCGTGTTAACTCATGGTGAGATGCGGATTTTATTGTTGTTTTTGTTGTTTTTTCTGTAATTTTCTGTATTATTATTATTATTATTATTATTTCTGTTATGAATATTATTATCTGTAGTAGTAGTAGTAGTAGTAGTAGTAGTAGTAGTAGTAGTAGTAGTAGTAGAGAAGGAAGAGGAGGAGAGTTGAAGTAGTAGTAGTAGTAGTAGTAGTAACAGTAGTAGCAATAGTTGTTGTAGTAGTAGTAGTAGTAGCTGTTGTAGTAACAGTAGTAATAGTAGTAGTAGTAGTAGTAGTAGTAGTAGTAGTATAGTCGTAGTAGTAGTAGTTGTTGTTGTTGTTGATGTAATATCATCGCTCTTGTTCTTGTTGGTGGTGGTCGTAGTGGCGGCGGTATTGGTGAAGATGGTGATAGTGGTGGTGGTGGTGGTGGTGGTGGTGGTGGTGATGGTAGTGGTGGTAGTGGATGTGGTGGTAGTGGTGCCTTTACTGATATGTGGAAACAAGAGGAAGGGTTCATGCACACGGATGGACATGGCAGCTTGTCACGCCAACCATGTCAGTCAAACAAACAACAATAGATCTGCCTTATCGTGCTTAACGGAATTTCGATCTGTTTTCGTGGGACGCAGAAAGATCGGCATGGGAGAATGTATTACTGGCGTGAGGTTTGCAAATTATAGAGGTTCGACGTCACCACCACCACCACCATCACCCCCGTCCACCACTCAGACTCACCAGCGTGCAACATTCTCTCACGCCAAGCTTCGCCCGATATTTTGTGAGCCTTTAAATCAGTAGAGTGTTTCGTGTGAAGCAGAATCGATACAGACGGCATGGAAGCGGCGGCGGCGGCAGTGGTGGTGGTGGGGGTGGCGGGGTATTGGTATGGCGTGGATGATAGACTCATCCAACACAAGACTAGGACGAATGGAAATCCATGTCATCGAAAGTCTTTTACGTCCTTATTTTGGTTGAAAAGACTGTAATCATCCCATGAGCCTGAGTGTCCGCTATGCAAGCGCTGATATAGGTCGACGTAGCGTTCCTCACTGGACAATATATGAGTTTTTATCACGTCTTTAGGCTGGTGTGTGCGTGGTTGAGTGTGATGACCTGAGGTGCTTCTCGTCTGGCGTTGACATCAGTAACATCTCTTGCAAGTGTTGTGTAATTCTCCATGTCTGGCCACGATCCGAAATGTCAAGCCATTCTCCTAACAGACTTGCAAAGTTTCTTTTCCTGTTCGTGACACTTCCGGAACAAAAGTAAATGCGGTGTAATATTTTACTAGCACATCCTGCTGTCTTACTGAAGGTTAGTCTTTTGCCAAGCCGATTACATTCGTCCCCTTGACTTGGATAACAATATAAGGACACACGTGGCGCCCACCCGACCACGCCTCTCCCTGGGCGGTTATAAAGCTGTCTACTTCATGTCCACGAGTTCCTCGAACTGTGCTTGTGTCACTCAATGCCACTAACTCTACGTAAAGGTCATAGTACGATGCCACGTTCTTCTTCAGAAGGATAAGTGATATAGATGTGTCCAAAAACACTTTTATGTTGTGTACACTGAACAATATTTTCAATAGACCACATATTTTTCGCATTGATTTGTTTTTGTCTCAAGTGTGTGTGTGTGTGTGTGTGTGTGTGTGTGTGTGTGTGTGTGTGTGTGTGTGTGTGTGTGTGTGTGTGTGTGTGTGTGTGTGTGTGTGTGTGTGTGTGTGTGTGTGTGTGTGTGTGTGTGTGTGTGTGTGTGTGTGTGTGTGCGCGAAAGTGATGAAATGTTATCGAATGAAGAAATGGATTTTTTTATATTTTTCGATAACATATTGGAAACATCTTTTTCTGGTTGTGTATTATATAAGCAGTTCTTTGATACCTTTCAGATCAGATGATGGCAGAATGTAGACTGTTAGAGGGCTTAAGGGAGAGTTTCGGCTCAAACTGGCGTGAGTAAGACGGAGGTGAGTGAACTGAACGTCTGGAACAGGATGGTTGTTTGGTGTCGCGGCCCAGAAGAACGAGACACTGGGCCACATATTTCAGAAAGCTGCTTTGTTTTTGCTACTGAAACACAGAGGGAAACAGAGCAAAAGGCGGTGTGCAGGCCAGTTCATCACTCCTCAGAGCGCCTCACATTCTTCTTTTCTCTCAGGGTGTGTTGTGCGGGTTGTGTAATATTTATATTTTGACGCTTGCTTATGATCATCATTATTATCAACGGTATTATTTTCATCATTATCATCATTATCATTTAACATCATTTCCTACAATACTACTATAAACATGTTTTAAAGTGAGGATTTTAAAGTGACAAGTATCAACTTAGATCATTGAACCAAAAAATATAAGTGGAAAATAATTGGATATTTGGTAAAAAAAAAAACTAAAATAAATAAAAGATCAGTAAATATGTTTGGAATATTTAAAGGAGCTGAAACAAATTAACATAGGAAATTAAATCTTACTAAAATTATAAACTCTGTTTATATAGAATACGAGAAGTGTATATTGTAGAGTCAGCTGCAACATGGAGCAGGACGCTGGTGGACTGGATTCAAGGGATCTCTGTGCAGCAGACCAGGCTGGAGTTAAGAGATGAGATTGAAAAGTTTGTACGAACTGGGAAGAGATGTCACTGTGCTGGGCCCATGAAAAACTTTTTGGGAGGGCATTGTTCAGCAGATGGTGTGTATGTGTGTGTGTGTGTGTGTGTGTGTGTGTGTGTATGTGTGTGTGTGTGTGTGATATAGACCAACTTATTATGTTAAAGAATAAGATTGGATTCTGTTTGTATATATAAAAATATGTCCAGTATCCTTGGTACAATATTTCAACTTCCCCTACAATTTTTATATTTTCTAATAGATGGTAAGAAAGAAAATGACTTCAAAGTTTTTCGGCGTGCAGGACAACTCGTCATTTTCTTACTTCCCGAGCTGGCCCTGAAATCCTTGAACTTGAAACACAAAATAGAAAGCTAGAAAAATCGGATGGGAGGTTGGAATGAAGTCGACCACCGCGAAGCTATTGGGTCTCGTGTTGTCTTCCTCGACACACACACACACACACACACACACACACACACACACACACACACACACACATTTTAAGTAATCGTGGACTCCTCCATGAACAAAAAAAAAAAAACTCTTTCATATTACTTAGCATTGTGAACTCAAATGAAGGTCTGAGTTTGAATTGAACTGGAGGTTGTTACAGTGCGTGAGATTGTTCAAGTTAGGTGGTGAGTGTGATGTCCAGGGCGCCTCTCCTCACTCCAGTACTTTCTATCGTTAGTGAGGCAGTATTAGGGTTTGCGAGGAAAATATATTTCTACGTAAAAAAAACACTATATGACATGAACGTAAACGGTTGATAAGCAGTTTAAATTGATTTCTTTAATTAGATTTGTGTATGTGTATTTGTGTATATGTTTATTTACTCTTTCACTGCTTAGTGTGTATTTTTAGCCTTGTAACCAAAACCATCCATTCATGCCAGTCACAGTAATAACAGCAACATTTACTTTTCAAATTAACAGTGATACGTGAACACCCTAGATACTTGTCTTAGCCCCTTCAGTACTGCGACGCATTTATACTGTGAGTTTTGTGTACGATTAGACGATTTTATTGACATTAGGAAGGGTTTATGGAGGAAGATGATTAATAACTAGAGATACATTGAATTAAAAAAATCTAGGATGTTGTTCATTCATTTTATTACTTTAGAAGATACACACACTAGTCAGAGAGAGAGAGAGAGAGAGAGAGAGAGAGAGAGAGAGAGAGAGAGAGAGAGAGAGACAGAAACAGAGACAGAAAGAGAGAGAGAGAATAAGAAAACATGAAAAATTTGCAATCTATAGCTATATTTTATGCGTATATTTCTCTCTCTCTCTCTCTCTCTCTCTCTCTCTCTCTCTCTCTCTCTCTCTCTCTCTCTCTCTCTGCCCCTAAACTTTGAGATGCAGCGTTAAGGACTAAGGATCCTTCTAACTCTGCCTGCCCCTTACCTACCAACCCTTCCCTCGCAACACCGCGGCTGTAGCAAAGGCCGATGACACCTTGATCCCCACAGTCAGCATTGAGCCGCCTGATGGAAAGCTGTGCGGAACCTTTGTGTGTGTGTGTGTGTGTGTGTGTGTGTGTGTGTGAAGAAATATATAGTCAAATACATAGATGGATAGACGAAAGGATATATAAAAAGATGAATGAATAAATATGTAGATAGATTGATGGGTTAATAGGTTGATTTATTAGTGTATAGTCAGATAAGTAGTTTTTAGCATAGGTAGATAAGCAGGTGAATTGATATGAGTAAAAAGAAAAATATAAGAGAGAGAGAGAGAGAGAGAGAGAGAGAGAGAGAGGAAAATAATGAGTTGTGTGCGTGTGTGTGTGTGTGTGTTTGTCCATGTACGTCTGTGTATGTATGTGTGCGTAACTCATTAGAAGACGCAAAGAAGAGCTGAGAGTCCTCCCTTTTGTTTTTGTAGCGGTCTCCTTGTCCGTAACATGTTTGACGGCAATAAACTGTGACGGTAATTACTCCAAAAGCGACTTAAAATAGAAAGAAAATCCCCGTTGCCTTCTTATTTAGACCTGTATTTAGAAACGCTCTGCTCTCTCACCACGACTATTTTCCAGGGCCACAGAAATAAGTAGCCGGGTTTTCAAGTGTTTCTCCAGCTAATAATATAGAAATCTAGTCAATCTGTTTCTGGAACCTTAAAAACACCTTAAAAAAAACTCAACTCGTGTAAATTTGCATGAAGCCTTTTAGAATAGTGAAAGTGAAGCTTAGAAGTGTTTGAGAATACGAGCCTCCTTTAGTTTAATGGTTCCTTTTAATTATCATCATTTTCTTTGTAATGGAAGGCGGGTCTCCCTGGAGATCTGCGCTCCCCACTTGGAGATGCTAATGTATGTATGATATCAGGGGCAGGTGTACGTGGGAAGGTAACTTTTCTTTCTCCTTCTCCCCTCTTGCTGGGAGACTAGTGACGCGTAAGAATTGATTAAAGATAAGGGAGATATTCGTAATGTATTATGTGAAAGTTGTATGAAAATGAGTGTCTCTTGATGCACATAGTATGGATAAGTTTATGTTTGTATTGCACGAGTATGTCTATTAATTTTGCCTCTCTCTCTCTCTCTCTCTCTCTCTCTCTCTCTCTCTCTCTCTCTCTCTCTCTCTCTCTCTCTCTCTCTCTCTCTCTCTCTCTCTCTCTCTCTCTCTCTCTCTCTCTCTCTCTCTTCACCAATCCTCTCAAATCTATCCATCTCCCTTTAAAGAAACTTAACCTAACCAAACACAACCCTTCTACCGTAATGGATTCCAGGCTATACCCACCTGACCTTTATAACCCTTCATATTTTTAATTCGCATGACATTCACAACTCAGAAGCAACACGTCCTGCGTCGCTCATACATACTTCCAAATAATAACTAACATTTTCCATCTCCTCTTTAAAGCAACACTCTCGGACGTACAGTATTCCTCCTCCCGCGATGGAGTGTGGGGAGCACCTCCAAGGATAATCGTGTCGTGCAATCTTTTCCAGGTTACTGACAGGTAGGATGAGGACAGGAGCTGGAGCCATGGGGAAAAGAGAGAGAGAGAGGTGGGGGACAGGACAGAGGGCAATGTCTGGTGGGGGGAAAGGGAAGAGGGAAGCCTCGTGTCGTGCCTCGATTGGTCAGAGTGGGAAGTGATTGGTTAGGGAGGAAAATCGAGGGGAATGAGGGGAGGTGGGGAAAGTGAAGTGATGGCGCATGAATTGAAGGGAAAGTGGCGGGGTCAGTGACGAGAGAAGCTTGAAGGGGAAAAGGATAAGTGAAGTGTACAGCGGAGGGTGGGAGATTGCGAAATGGAAGGGAAGGAGGGTCTTGGAGCTGCCTTGAGGGACGGAGGTAGGGGGTGGAGTGATGATTGCAGGTAAGGGAGTTGAAGGGTGATGACGGGGAGAGGGGAAGAGGGAGGCGAGGGTTGGAATGGAAGGTTTTAGATATTGATAGCTGGAGGAGGTGAGTGGAATGGGACACTGTGGCATGGTATTCATGTGAGGGGAAGGGAGAGGAAGGACAAGATGCCTCGTTCTTGCACCTAAAGGGAACCGCTGTATAGTAATATAGATTTAGATATCGACCTTTACTATTTTTGAACGTGGCCATTGTATGTAAAAGAGATACATTTATAGGAAGATGTATCACGCTTGCTTGTCTTTTAAATCACCGAACAACAGTGTGTGACAGGAAGAAAGGAAGAAAAAGAAGAGTATTTATTTATTTTTTTTTAGATTGAATGGAAACTTACATGAAGGAAGTAAAGTAACAAGTATAGGAGCAAAAATAAAACCGATACCAAATGAATGATTTTGCACACACATACACACGCACGCCCGGTAGCTCAGTGGTTAGAGCGCTGGCTTCACAAACCAGAGGACCAGGGTTCGATTCCCCGGCCGGGTGGAGATATTTGGGTGTGTCTCTTTCACGTGTAGCCCCTGTTCACCTAACAGTGAGTAGGTACGGGATGTAAATCGAGGAGTTGTGACCTTGTTGTCCCGGTGTGTGGTGTGTGCCTGGTCTCAGGCCTATCCGAAGATCGGAAATAACGAGCTCTGAGCTCGTTCCGTAGGATAACGTCTGGATGTCTTGTCAGAAACTGCAGCAGATCAAACAAACACACACACACACACACACACACACACACACACACACACAAGCCAGAGGACCGGGGTTCGATTCCCCGACCGGGTGGAGATATTTGGGTGTGTCTCCTTTGACGTGTAGCCCCTGTTCACCTAGCAGTGAGTAGGTACGGGATGTAAATCGAGGAGTTGTGACCTTGTTGTCCCGGTGTGTGGTGTGTGCCTGGTCTCAGGCCTATCCGAAGATCGGAAATAATGAGCTCTGAGCTCGTTCCGTAGGGTAACGTCTGGCTGTCTTGTCAGAGACTGCAGCAGATCAAACAGTGAATTACACACACACACACACACACACACACACGTTCTTTAGCAGCCTTATCTCTCAGTTATCTCGACATATCCAGGAGATGCTCTCAAAAGATGGAAAACTATTAGCTGCAGAAGACCACATAGTTGGCGGCAGAGCGGCTTCCATTTCCGCTTCCTCATTGTTATGGGCGGCGAAGAAATATGACGACGTCTATAGCCACAATTTTTTTTCTCTCTATTTTTGTTTATTTTTTTTTATGTACGTGAACGGAGAGGCGGGATTGACTTTTGAGAGAAGACTTTGCTACTTTCCCAGGGCTTATGGGTAGACAACGTAAAGCAAAGGGGATATTCAACCAAATGGTCGTAGCATCAGTTTAGTTATATTTTGTAAACTTGGAAGGCTTTAAATAAGATCATTTTTTTATGGTTCCTGAGTGGTTAAAATGAATTCTTGGTACCCATCCAGTACAAGTGTATCCATATTTTTTTTCCTTTTATGTTCTAACTAAGAGAGATGCTTTTATTAAGGTTTGAAATTCTCCGTAATACTGAAAAGGTTAAGTGAAGGCGTGGGAGTGCAGGAGGAGACGGAGGAGTAGAAGGAGGAGGAGGAGGAAGAGGAGCAGGAGTAGTAGGAGGAGTAAAGGGTGCTCTTGTGGTGCTCGTCCCGGCCAGTGCTATATCCCGTCCAAGCCATTAAGTCAAGTCAGCTACTTCTTATAATAATAGCTCCTTAAGATTAAGCCGATGATCGCCCAACCTCTCTCCCAGATTAATTATCTACATTATCATATATATTCTTTGTATACTCTCATGAATGAATACCAATGATAGTTTGTCTCATACTCGCAAACTAAACCTCCACACAAAGCAAGTTTCCTCCAGTAATTGAAGTGAAATTAAGCTGGTAATGATGCACTACGACTTTGTAGCGCTTAAATATACAAATTTAATTATGCCACGCAATTTAACAACCACCGTGAACCTTCTTTGTTGGGGATGTTTTGAAGATAATTTTCTGCATTTTTCTCTTAATTTTTTTTTTTTTTTTTTTGTAATTGACGGTGGTATAATGTCATAAATTCAGATTGATGTGTTTATATGTTTTTTGTGTGTTTCAGTCATCAAAGTGTGTGTGTGTGTGTGTGTGTGTGTGTGTGTGTGTGTGTGTGTGTGTGTGTGTGTGTGTCATCGTGCCCGGCGACTGGGATCTTCAATCAGGATTATCCGTGGCTATCGTCAAGGCCAATTACCGTGTTCCTCCATTTTGCAGTCTGCTTGGAGGACCTTTCACCTGATTACCAAACAGCTTAGGTGCGGCGCGTGACGCTGAGAAATTACCTGAGCGTAATCCTGCCGTGCCTGAGACCTTTCTGTTTGCACTGGAGGCATTACGCGGGTGTGGCGTGGAGGTGTGCTGGTCTTGTTTCATTCATCGTTAACCTCGAAGTTCTTGAAATGGTGAATATATTTTTAGTTTTCAAAGCAAGGGTTACTGAAGGTTTCGTTGTCGTCCACCTGTGGTATCGAACCCTTTGCGTCACTACGCTGTATTGTGTCCAGTTGAATTGATTATTACTTTGCAATATTTAATAAACCTCTCACAAATTACCCTTCCACTCATTATCATTTTCATATTTTTGTTTTTTACCTAACTTTTAATCCAAATTTTCATTACTGTATTGAAATTACATGTTCTTTTATAGATATTTTTAGATTTATTATTAGTATATTCGTCTGTATTCTGCTTCGAGTTCGTCTGTTGATGTCTGTTGGTGATCGCAGGCTGTCCTTCTCATTAAAGATGATTAATCATAAATAAATCTTTATATGTCGTCCATAACATTAATGCTGTATTTTCTATATCATATTATCAGTCAACATCGATTTCTTCCTGATTAAGTGTACCTTCATTCAGTGTGTCCCTTGTAAAAATGACTTCTCTTATCCTCCAGAATACTCCACCATAACGTGGGTTCATAGTACATTTGTAGAGCTTTTGAATGAACACGAACAGCAAGTCTCTGAAGCTGCCATCATGTCAAATATTCTTATGCTATATTTGAGTAAGCTCAGCCTTTCATGACTAACTTTTATCCAGCCTCACTAAGAGGTTTTATCTAGATTTGCTGTTGCCACACATTTAAAAGCCCTTCGCAAAAATTTTACGTAAATCTTGAGCTTTTATATCACAGTTCTGTATATTTTATCATTCTCTTTGTACTCCTTTTCAAGTGGTGGTCAAGATAAAAGCTGTTTTATTACTGTAAGTCCAAAATGTTGGCTAGGAAAGGTTTCAATCAGAATACATTTTTTTTTTTACAGTTTTCTAGTCGCTGTCATGAACACACACTACAGCAAATAAGCACTACTAGTAATTATTAATCTTATAGTTATTAGTGAATAAGAACTGGACGAAAATCTCAAAAAAGAATGACTCGAAAGTTGGGAATGCACTAAATTGTTAATATTCAGTAGTCCCTTGAAGGAAAGTGTAAGTGTAAAAAATAAAAGAGAAACTTGCAAAGGAATTTAATGATGATTCTCACAATAATTTACGGGCTTTTCAAGTGTATTTGCTTAACGACTTTTCAATAACATGCCCAATTATTGTATTATGTATACTTAGTCCAGAATGCTAGTTTTGTTATGAAAATGCTTCCACCTGTCATTCTCTCTTAATTTTCATGATTATTTATTGTCATTTTTTTAACTCTTAGTGTCTAAAAGGACATTATCATTTTTTTTTCAGTAATAGATTGATTTCATTCATATTTATTTTAATTTTCATAGCGAAGTAGCAATAAACTGGAGGTATTTCCCTTACATCTGTTTGATAGTCCTTGGTCGTTCCCCATGAGTGTGTGTGTGTGTGTGTGTGTGTGTGTGTGTGTGTGTGTGTGTGTGTGTGTGTGTGTGTGTGTGTGTGTGTGTGTGTTAATGGGTGGATACATTCACCACATCCACCATTGACAGCCACGGTTACCAAAATCACTACAACCTGGATGAGCAAAATGGTACACTTGTCAATGCATTCACTGGAGTACTTGATAAATTGCAGGGTTTTAACTCGTGAATATTAATGAGGGATTATTTACTATGCAGGATGAGCTGGTATTTAGAGAGAGAGAGAGAGAGAGAGAGAGAGAGAGAGAGAGAGTGTCCCCACTGTAGGCACTCAAGGTTTGGTCGATATCATAGTCATTCTTTTTTGTGAACTTCCATTTATTATTTAACGTTCCTCGTAAGCACAAAAAATACACACACGTCACTACTGGCCGTGTGTGTGTGTGTGTGTGTGTGTGTGTGTGTGTGTGTGTGTGTGTGTGTGTGTGTGTGTAAGAGAGAGAGAGAGTTCGTGTCTATATGTGAGGCTAAGTGGCTTTAACAGACCCTAATAGACAGGCAATCGAGTACTGGTGTCGAAGTCTCGTATAGTTCACGTGTGTGGGTGGAATTTTGTCCCCTGAGTAACAGTTGGATAAAATCTTCCCTGGATGGGTGTGAGGGAAACGTGATTCATTATAACTGTCATGAATGGGTCGAGAGAAGCGTAACGTGGTGGCGTCAATAGGAGGATAAGAATAAAATAGATAACGCTAACTTTTTCTATGCTCATGTGGCGAGAGGAAGGTCTGTGTTCTGAAACGCTTTGCTCTCTCACCATCACTACTTTCCAAAGGCTCTAGGTGAAGATATTCGTGATTTTAATTCCTTTAATACTGGGACGCCTTTCTTTTATGAGTTTCGGGTAGAATTAAGTGATTTTATATACATTAAGTAGGGTCTATGGTAGTGAAAGATTACCATAGTCTTCAACACTTTACTCGCACATAAGTCTGAAGCTGTATAAAATCCCTAAATAGTAAACAGTATTAATACGAAAACGCGACATGGTGCTGAAGGGGTTAAGACTAATTCTATGATTCTGGTGATGAATTAGTAAGATTTCTGTTTAATTAAAAAGAAAAACTGTCTTGGAATAAAAAAGCTAGTTGTCTCTATGGCTTTGGAAAATTGTCGTGGTGAGAGAGTGTTTCTGAATATGGGCTGGAATGCCGTGGTGGTGTGGTGAGGTTCGTGTGTCCTTGTGAGGGCCTAGTGTGAGTGTAGCGTAGTGTGGTCGATGCTTCCTCTTGACCCTGCGCCACACACGCTCCATAAATGCCTACTTACTTATGTATATGTATATCCACATCGCCATATTGCATGTCGCGGTATTGGAATAGATGTGAATGTCTACTCTCTCTCTCTCTCTCTCTCTCTCTCTCTCTCTCTCTCTCTCTCTGCTGTAGGAAAGAAAAGTGCATGGAAATTTAAGCCCTCACGAGACTAGGTTAAGGGACACGGTCGTATGTCACACACCCACATGCCTCCGTTCCTCCCACGTCCACCTGCTGACAGCTGGCTACAAAGGAGCGCACTGAGTATACATCACCCTGCTAAATTATACATACCACACACACACACACACACACACACACACACACACACACACACACACACACACACACACACACACACACACACACACACACACACACACACACACACACACACACACACACACACACACACACACACACACACACACACACACACACACACACCGCTTCACTATACCTGTTTCTTTAGACACACCTGTTTCATTACCCTTTTTCATATCTGTAACTCTCTCTCTCTCTCTCTCTCTCTCTCTCTCTCTCTCTCTCTCTCTCTCTCTCTCTCTCTCTCTCTCTCTCTCTCTCTCTCTCTCTCTCTCTCTCTCTCTCTCTCTCTCTCTCTCTCTCTCTCTCTCTCTCTCTCTCTCTCTCTCTCTCTCTCTCTCTCTCTTCAAACAAGAAAAAGTAGGACAGCTCTGAAAATGTATCAGATGACCTCCTTGTGTGGTGCGTTCGGTGTCCTGGTCCTGTTCTTCGTTCCCTTATCTCCTTTATATGCTTAATTGTCACCTTCCCCTTTCTATCCAGCGTTACCTGTATTTTTGCATCACTGTATTATCTCTCGACACTCATAGAATAGATGTACACATGTATAGTATAATTTGGTAGTAAATGAAGGAAAAGCTGTTTTAATTAATGTATTCATGTCACGTCTATGCAGGTAATTTTTCTTATAGCTGATATTGTTAAGCAGTTTACTAAGTCAAACTAATGATGGAAGAATATTATCTATAAACGAATAAGGATTTCTGAGTTGCGAATTGATTGATTTGTTTTTTCTCTCAATTTTCTCGTCACACAGTCACGATGGACATTTAGAGTCTTTTGTTGTTTATAAATATTTTGTGTTATTTCAATTAAAAGAGCAAGATTGTTCCTGAAGTTATTATGAACGGTTGCCTTTTGAAGCTTTTGCTGATGACGAAGCAGTGCATGTTTTTCACAGTGATTCTAGTAATGACAAATGTTTTTTTTTTATGAACAAAATATTTTCACATTAAATGGCCTGCCCTCCTGTCCTGCCATCCACGACGAGAAGAAACGATCGGTGGAGAGGATTCTTTCTTTATGGTGTCCTAAACATTTTCTTTTACTTTTCTGTGTTATTATATTTTACATAACAATTTATCATAAAAAAAATTCTTAATACAGAGAAACATGTCTGTTATTATTTTCATTCTATATTCATTTGTTTCATTTCATTACTTTTATTCGTGGGATGGTATGCCATCTACATAAATTCAATGATTATTTATTTTTTTCATATATTTTCCCACGAGATGTCTAGTAAGCTGGGAGCAAATACTACAGACATGTTCTTTCACGAGTGTGTGGGGGAGATAGTGTCATCATGCATTAAGTGAGGCGGGTAATTAGGAGCACCGTCCCTGTAATTGGCGCCTTAGCGGATTGTAAACACCTTCATGAAAATGTCATCCGCTGCCTCACTAACCTCTTTCTCAAATTGTTTTGTGCTGTGAAAACCTATCTGTTGTGTGTGTGTGTGTGTGTGTGTGTGTGTGTGTGTGTGTGTGTGTGTGTGTGTCAGTTATAATGTTAAAGCATTTTCTCTGAATCGCAATGAAGATTAGTGTTTTTATTTGTGTTTGTAATATTATCATTGGGGAAACACACACACACACACACACACACACACACACACACACACACACACACACACACACACACACACACACACACACACACACACACACACACACACACACACACAAATGCTGCAATCCAATTTTTTTTTTTTTTTTTTTTTGGTGTATTCTTCAACCTCAACCCTGGCAATGCAGTAAGCGCATGTTCCACGAAAGGCGGTTAGCTGCACCTCCTCCATCCCCATAAACTCTCACGCACATAAATTTTTACCTCTTTCTCCAATTAATATAACTTTTCAATTAATTTCTACATTTCGGTGTTTTTTTTACAATAGTTTTTTTCTTTTCGCCGCCGATGTTCAGTTTCTGTTTTGTGTGTTTTTCATTCGTACGTTTTTCCTTCAAGTTTAATATATTTTTTTTCTTTTTTGTCGTTGAGTTTCCGTTGTTCTTTTTAATTTCAGCTCCCCCTTGGTTAACATTTTATTATGCCTCCATATTTTTCATTGCAGTTTAATAGTACGGCGATTTTTTTCCTCCCTTCCTTTTGATGGCATAGAGTTAGTGAGTTTAGTGCATTTTTCACCATGCTCTGTTTGCCTTGCCGCTAACCTGCAGGCCGGTATTTGTCGCTGGTGTTTGCCTTCCTCAGCTACAAGGACCGGTCACCCCCTACCTCGCCTCGCCTCGCATCCCCGCCCACCTGCAAGTGCTTCAGATCGAAAAGGTTTATTGCCAGCTATCAATTCTGAGACGTATTGTTCAGTGGGCCATTTGAGTATGATTTGCAAATACGAGATTCCACATAAAGATTCAATGTAGGTTTTCCTCTTATGAAGAATTGGTGCGTCTTTTCACGACTTGGAAAACTGACGATCTGGAAAGTCTCGTAGCAGAATAGCCGGTTCGATTTTGGTTGATGGATTTTATGGAGATTTTAAGATATAGAATTTCATTGGTTTGTATGGGGAGGAGGAAGAGAGGATCTGGGGTGGGAGGAGGGATCAAGGGGTAAACTGATTAATGGCGGAAGGGATTGTTTTTATTTAAGGAAAGTTTTGGAAGTTGTGGCAGTTTTGTGAACGGTGCTCTTCCTTTACCTTCTTTTTGAACTATGGTATCGTCTTTCTTCTTCCTCTTCTTCTTCTTCTTTTTCTCCCTTCTTGTACGCAGGCTTCCCTCTCTCCTGTAAATTCTAGTTTTTTCTCAGTTTTTGTAATTGTCTCTCACATTGGTTTCTGTCTTTCCTGTGTTCCAACTTTCCCCTTTTCCTTCCTCCGAATTTCTGTACTTTCTCTGTTGGGTGCTTATGTCTCTTCTACCTTACCTCCTTTTATAGACATACTTTTCTTTCAATCACTTGTATTATTCCAGTATCTCTTCTTCTTTTGAACAATAGCTTAAATTATATTCGTACTTATTGCGTGGAAGCTTTGGATGCAAATTTCTTTATATTCCTTCCTCTTTTTTAAACTATATTTTCTTTCTTATTCCTTCACATTCTCTTCAGACATAATCTTTTAAATGCACCTCTCATTGTTCATTCTTTTCAACACTCATTTTTTTTTCTTTTCGTTCTTTTTTTCTTTTTGCAAACTCTTGTGTTTTTCCAGTTTTCCTTTCTAAACTACCAGTCTCCTTTCCCTCCCATGTCTTGTCGTAGTTACATAACCACCGGCACAAGGCAAGGCGGCTTACGGACGTAGGGATGATGGGCAGCATCTCCCTCTCCTCTCTAACTTCTCCTTTCTTTAGTTAATCTTTTCCTAAATACAAATTGATAAAAAAAGAAATAGCACCAGCTGATTGATTGATTCTTTAATTTAAGAGTTAATAATGTTTTATATCTTGTCATTTCAAAGCATATTAATTAATTTGCATGTTCATAAGTCCTTTGTGTGTGTGTGTGTGTGTGTGTGTGTGTGTGTTTTAATGAGGTAAAGTTACTTCCCATCTAACTGATTTGGGCAGGTAATGTACTCTTAATAATCTCATAGTGAGTCTTAAAACCTTCACCAACCCCAATTTAAGCACAATGTATCCTATCTTAAGATTAAAAAGAAAAGCCAATAAGCTCCATTGTTTCTAATACGTGGCCGTCATTCAGACCAGTGATTCCTTTATAGTTTTGTGTCTCCAAATCGATCTTGTTATCTCTTCTGCGCACAAAAATTCCTATTCCAAATCTAGTTGATGCTGCGGTGGCCTCCGTGCGACACACAGCGTGAAGGTTACGGCAGGTCCTCGACTCATTTATTTCCAACCCACCAGAGCACCGATGGGGACCAGACTTGATTCTGATTCAGTCCCTCCACAGTACATTTATCTTCTTTTCTAAATGGTCTCTCTCTCTCTCTCTCTCTCTCTCTCTCTCTCTCTCTCTCTCTCTCTCTCTCTCTCTCTCTCTCTCTCTCTCTCTCTCTCTCTCTCTCTCTCTCTCTCTCTCTCTCTCTCTCTCTCTCTCTCTGTGTGTGTGTGTGTGTGTGTGTGTGTGTGTGTGTGTGTGTGTGTGTGGCATCGGCTTCTTTCATCTTACTTTTCTTTATTCTTATTTTGGTCTTATTTGGCCTAAGAAAATCAAATTAACGTCTACATTGATATTCGTGATACTGTTGCAATTGTTATGACTTCCTCTACCAAAGCGGTAAGCAGCAGCTGTGCACGTGTCAGACATCCTCATTGTCCTCCCTTGTCGTAGCCGCCTCCACAGCCCCAATGCGCTTCCCACACACCAGGTGTCGGCCAGCCGGGAAAGCTGTCTTGCCTTCTTGGCGAATCCGGGGAGTGCAAGGACTTGAGCTCCTTGAGAACCATCCTTCCTGTCTAGCACTGGCAAAAATTCATGGTGCTACTGCTTTTTTGTAATACACCTACAACTCTTTGAATGTTACAAAGTCATGGAAATTTTATATAGGAAAGCTAGAATTTCCGAAGACATGCAAGATTGACAGCTAAAGAGGTGGATTACTGAGTTATTGAAACTTTTTTTGTGTCTGTTGTGTTATCAAATGAAAGGGGAGTATGTCATTTGCAGTCAAAAGTTAAAGAGTTATTGACATTGTTATTACTGTGAAATGATAATAAAGAGAACTGTTCTTTATTTTCTAAGTTGTTCTTTGAAAAAAAGTTATATACGTCACTAATGAAATTTTATAGAGTTTTGCATGACCGAGTGGAATGCAAACGTAATAACATGATTATAAACGCTTATCCAATTTCAAGTGTAACTAATTGCTTTCATGAGAGAGAGAGAAAGAGAGAGAGAGAGAGAGAGAGAGAGAGAGAGAGAGAGAGAGAGAGAGAGAGAGAGAGAGAGAGAGAGAAAAGTAACACCGCAGATTATAATACAGAACTCAAATTTAATGGAGAATACAGATGCAGGTTTGAACATAGAAGAAGCGCAGCGTTCCTATGATCTTTCAGTAACAGTTTATGCGTGTGTCATCTTGGCCGCTCAGGGGACGGCGGGGATGGAGGGCCAGTACTGGAGCGTGTCAGTGATGCCCTTCATTACAGATCATTGCGAGCCGGAGCCTTTCATCTCTGTGTCCTCATCGTCGTAGTGGTCCATTAAGGGATGAGGAATGGTTTAGCTCGTCCATCTCTGACCGAGGGGGAAGTTAAAGCTGTTGTTGTTGACTGTAGCGATAGTGCTGGTGGTAGTGGTGGTGGTAGTGGTGGTGATGGTGGTGGTGGTGGTAGTAGTGGTGGTGGTGTCATCGTTGTTGTTGTTTTTGTTATTGATGATGATCTTGTTATTGTTTTTGTTGTTGTGATTATTGTTTTTTTTTTGTGTTCATTGCTGGTAGTGGTGCTGTTGCTGTTTTAGTTTATCTTGCAGTTGTTGTGTTTTTGGGCGGTATCTTGAACTGAGAACGATCATTAAGGTAATACACATAGGAAGGTTCTGTAGCTTTGCAGAAGTATCGTTAAAAATACTGTTTTGTAGAGGGAAATGAAGACAATATACTCTCTCTTCTGGGAGCACAACTGCAATTAACTTTTTTTGTTGCTAAAAGTGACACGTAGAACTTGATCAAGTGACACACAATGGGCAGGAGTCATAGGGGGAAGAGAGATAATTAAGTGATAGATGCAGTGAAGTGTGGCCTGACCTACCTCGCACTGCTAATTAGGATGCAAAGTCAGGATGTGAAATTGTTGACTGTTCGCAGACATGAGGGAGAAAAAAAAGTGCGTTAATAGAGTTGGTTGACCGATCCTGCTCCCTCGCCACCGACCCTGACATACTGTGCATTTTTCCTGGCGCTGATGGCGAGGCTAAAGATGACGGTCTTAGCGGCGAAGGGGTTTTTCTGTCACTCACACATGGCACTGCACCTTTACATTGGTGAGTCCCTTCCAGTGCTTTCCCTCCCACCGTCCCCATGGAAGCGGTGGCTGTATGATATGGAAATCGCTTTACTTTATTTTGTGGTATTGTGTTTTGGAAAGCTATGCAAAAAATATATAAAAAAAGCTGACCACATATGCTCCTTCTGTCTGTTTGTTTGTTCCTTTTCTCCATCATTGAGTGAGTCAGTACGTGAGTCAGTGTGTGAGTAAGTCAGTCAGTCATTCAGTTGGTCATTCACTGATTTATTCACGTTGTTTGGTTCTCTCTCTCTCTCTCTCTCTCTCTCTCTCTCTCTCTCTCTCTCTCTCTCTCTCTCTCTCTCTCTCTCTCTCTCTCTCTCTCTCTCTCTCTCTCTCTCTCTCTCTCTCTCTCTCTCTCTCTCTCTCTCTCTCTCTCTCTCTCTCTCTCTTTTATGTCTGTGTGTGTGTGTGTGTGTGTGTGTGTGTGTGTGTGTGTGTGTGTGTGTGTGTGTGTGTGTGTGTGTGTGTGTGTGTGTGTGTTATTTCTCACACCTCCTGGTTAGTCTGGTGCAGTTTCCATCTTTTCTCATTCCTGCTGCAGAAAATATACTGGCCTGGTCTTGCCATCTGGTTCTTGTGCGCCTTGCAGCATCATTTCTCTCTCTCTTTCTCTCTTCTACTCATCCCTTGTTCTCCATAGCCTTCCGTCATTCATACCCCATTAGCTCTGTACCTGATCCGCCTACCTCTTCCTCTTTCTCGTTTCTTGTTAAGTCCATGGCATTGTTCCTCTGATAGAATATTGGATCTTGCACGACTAAAGTTGAAGCGATGATAGTGTAGTCAGAAAAGCTATCATGATTTCTCTAAATTAATCTCTTCTGTGAAACTTTGAGGCATTGTTCATATTTCATGGCTATTTTCTGTGGTGTTTTTTGAAACGTCGAGTCTGGAAGTGCATTACGTTATTCCTCAACACAAAATGAGATTGACGCCCGAGGCTATGAATACCAGAAAAGGCTTGGTGAATGTGGCTCCCGCAAGGCCTCAAGAAAACGGAATGAGTTTCAGAGATTAAAGGATGCCTCTTTTCTCAGGTAGTTTACTTTTATTCTGAGAGTGAAATCTTTAAGCATTGAAACATTGAAGCATTTTTAATAGTAATAATAATGATGATAATAATAACAATAATAATAATAATAATAATAATAATAATAATAATAATAATAATAATAATAATAATAATAACAATAATAATCAGTTTAAATAAAAATAGTAATAATAATGATGATAATAATAATGATAAAAATAATAATAATAATAATAATAATAATAATAATAATGTTAATAATAATAATAATAATAATAATAATAATAATAATAATAATAATAATGATAAAAATAAAAACGATAATATAATGTTAATAATAAATGTTTCAATGTTTCTCTCTCTCTCTCTCTCTCTCTCTCTCTCTCTCTCTCTCTCTCTCTCTCTCTCTCTCTCTCTCTCTCTCTGGGTTTTGTTATGGTCCTAGAGTTTTTGGATAATATTTGGAAACGCGTAACTCTTTTCTTTTAATCTGTTTCAGAAGGAAGAAGACACAAAACAAATTGTTGTGTACTAGCTGAAAAAACATGAATGCATGATGGTGATAATTACCCATTTTTTTTTTACATTACTTCTGTCGACTTTGATTAAGTGCGTGAAAAATAAATAAATAAATCATGGGCCGTGAGGTTGTGGAAAGGAATATCCATGTGTCAGATTGAAGACTTAAAGGTGAGGAAAGTGACAAAAAAGCGATCGACTCGGTGCTCTTTAGAAGTGCTGTGTGGGTGGAGGCGCCACATCCGTATCCATAAAAGCTGGCAAGTCTCAGGCAAAGCGAGCACGTGAGAGCAGTGCAGTAATAGATGGAGGTGATAAAAATCAATCATGTTCATTACAGTGGATTATGAAGACGAGATATGAAATATCTAATTAAGATTCTTATCGAAGGGTAACTAAAGAATGTTCATTAGAGTGGAGAGGGTTAGGTGAGTGATATTAAGGAAGACAAAGATACCTCGTTGTCTGGAGGGCATGTATCAAGTTGGTGATGAAGGGAATGCGTTTTGGCACATTGAAGACCGTTGAGTGCCCTCCACCCTGCAGGCAAATGGCACAAGCATGAAGCAAGTTAATGTGTTGTGCAGTAGCCATTAAGAAATCATTAATACCAGTTTTAGGAGGAGGTGATTTTTATTCATCGTCTCTCAGTCTCTCTGCCGTTGTGTTGTATCTTTGTTCTCATTAACAATGGTGTAGCTGCTGCTGCTCATCTGAGCCTGCTGACTATCTCTCTCCTTCCAAAGTGGCCTCTTTGTACAAAAGTATCCATCAATTGCTTGCTTCCTTTTCTTTCAGCTGATGTTGAAATTAGCCAGTATTTGCACTAATTCTTTCCATGCCTTTTTTGTGTACGACACTCTACATTATTCTTCTTTCTATTTTTTTTTTCTAGGACATGGAATTCTACACGAAAAAGATATCAAGATAATTTCAAAGCTAAATTGAGCGTAACTAATTTTGTACTCGTATATTCTTTGTTTTATATCAAGCGGTAATCAGTTGTAAATTTTCATTGTTACTTTTATTCAAGTTTTTGTCGACTTCGTTTTGTCATGTAAATATTTGTTGTTTTAACGCGCAAGCAGAGGGTTAGGTAGGTAAATTAGATACGGAAAAATAGCACAAGAAAACAAAAAGCAGAGAGAAAATATTAATGCATATCATGTACGTATTATTTTTATACACCAGTTTTTCCTACTCCAAAATTTGTGACATTTTCCAGTGACATTTCCTTTCTTTGTTCCTTGTTTTTCATTTTGTGTTTCTGTGACATTTAGTTTTGACCCATTTTTCTTGATGCCATTATTTTCAAGTAACGAAGGAACAGCCCCCACGTGTCATGCTGGGAGAGAAAGATGACTCCCCTTGAACATCTCTATTGCTTACTAATGACTGAGAACTGAACAGCGTTAATTGAACTTGGTGAAGCTGATTTGGTGAAGGAACTTTGACATCAGGTGAAAGCTCCTATCACTCTTTTCTGACCTCCTCCTAATGTCCAGAGAAACCTACTTGAAACACCAGGCAGACTAAGAAATGATGAAAAGGGAGGGAAAAATCCAAGCAGGAAAAGGACGGGGAAAATACTTCGCGCTTGCTTGCAATGTGAGCACAAACTTGAACGAAGAAAATGGAAAGAGAAATGAAAAGAAGAAAGGAAAAGAATGAATGAACGAAGGATTATGTGGTTTAACTTATGTTTGTGGAGGCAAAAATAGTGTGGGTCACGCGAATGGTCACACACACACACACACACACACACACACACACACACACACACACACACACACACACACACACACACACACACACACAAGTAAACTAGAAACTATTTTAAGGGATCAAGCACATTCTGGTATTACATATTTTACCACAAATTCCCCTTCTTTATCTGAGGCACCAAGATACCACCTCTACTAAATCTAACTTTGTCCAGCGATATGACTAGTCTCGTTGCACAGCTCGTGACGTCACGCAGGATGGTAGGAGGCACCGTGTTTCGTGAGTCTGATCCCTAAATGTGGCCTCACTGCCGCTGCCTCCTCTGCTTTATTACGATCCACCTGTCACGAAGATGTTCTTTACGCCCCTTGGAGCAGCCGGGCACGTGAGGGTCCGGTCACCGCCTCCTGCGTATGGCCCCACTGATCCAGGTCTTGTTTGGCTCAATTTAGTTCAGTTACGTTGTATTTCCCTTGCTATGCGTAGTTGTTGAGGGGTTGGATGGATTGTTTAAAGGCCACCGGTATGAGAGGAAAGGGATCATTAGTAACGGTCCGGCAGCCCCCTATGCCCCTAGAATGTATAGGAAGCGAGGGAAAAGACTAAGTGCCTTCATTTTTTTTCTTTTTGGTCCCATTGTAGGTTGGTGGATGCGTGTCAGCGTGCGTGCCTGGGGTCACGTGGTGCTTAATTTATATGGAAGGAAAAGATTAGGACCTGATTTTTTTTTCTATGATAAATTGGAACCCAAGAATGGAGCTCTCTCTCTCTCTCTCTCTCTCTCTCTCTCTCTCTCTCTCTCTCTCTCTCTCTCTCTCTCTCTCTCTCTCTCTCTCTCTCTCTCTCTCTCTCTCTCTCTCTCTCTCTCTCTCTCTCTCTCTCTCTCTCTCTCTCTCTCTCTCTCTCTTTCTCTTTTCTTTTCTTTATTTACCTCGCCAGCCTGATTCTTCCCAGCGTTTTCTACCATGTCTGGTATCTCTTCCCGTGCTCACTTTATCTCCCAGACCCGCTCCCACACACTGTCCTGAACCTGACTCTGCTTGCCTTGTGAGTCTCGTGCCAGCTGTGTTCCATCCCGCCAAGTGATGGGTAGAGATGAAATATTGCCTCTTCTCATGAGACAATTAAATTTAGGTCTCCTGTTTCAGGCGAGTTATGACGAGAACAACAAAAGAAACTAAGAAATAAAGAAAGGAAAACATAAATGAGAGGAGAAAATATACTAGTAAGGGGTAATAATTTAATATACGAGAGGAATTATGTAGCTTCGAATGACATTTATGAAAGGTAAATGCCATAATATGAAATCGTCAGAGAATCAGAAAGTATTTTATATATATATATATATATATATATATATATATATATATATATATATATATATATATATATATATATATATATATATATATATATATATATATATATATATATATATATATATATATATATATATATATATATAGAAAAATATGCAAGTACAGTATACAACTCTTTAAATCAAGCAAAAGGCGAATACATATTTTTAGAAATGGAGATGAGGAAGTCAAAACCAATCTTGCGATGCTGTGAGGCAGAAAACTCTATTATCAGAAAAGTGAAAAAGCTGATTATAAAAATAATGATATTTACAGAGAGAGAGAGAGAGAGAGAGAGAGAGAGAGAGAGAGAGAGAGAGAGAGAGAGAGAGAGAGAATGCGTGTGATGTGTGTGTCAATGTTAATATGAGTCTTACATCTTTGAGGCAAGAGACCAGTCATCTTATACAGGGCAAGACTACTGAAAGTTAAGTCTTATGAGAGAAACAATTGTACGTATGGAGTAAGTGACGCTGCAGGTGGCGAGGAAACTTTAATGTAGAGCATCAAGACTTCGTGCAGCTCCCTAAGTCTGGTGTCAGTGGCTGCCCAAAGTTTGCCTGCCTGGAGGTCTTGCTGTCACCTGGTCGCGTCGCGGGGCCTTGTGCCTTCACGACCCGAGACGATGGGATACATTTTTTTCCCACCTTGTTGTTCCTTAATCTTCCTGTGCGCTCCAGTGGTGGTTCTCTTCCCATGTGGTTAAGTTTTGGCAGTAATTTTTAAGGCCATCAACAGGTTAGCGTAAAGTAATCAAAGTGATGCGAGGGAATAAACTTCGTGTTTAAGATACTGATATTGCTATTTCCATTTCCCATTTAGTTCTTAGATGATATACATTGAAAATTGATAATGGTAATGCCGGATCCAGGAAGCAGAGGCGTTGTTAATACCTAAGGAAATCTTGAAAGTTGAGAACAAAACACTGTCAATCTAAGGAAACTGTCAAGAGTGACTTTAGGTCTATCTCATAATTGTAAACTTTTTTTTTCATTATAATTTGGTATTTTAAAGAAGAACATATTTCGAATCAATTTTAGCTCAAATGAAGTGTTTTTGTTATTATTGTTCTTCAGGAGATGTGCATGTACACCGCGCATTGATTTAGCTCCATGAAGTGTGTTTCGTTTGTTTGGAGAAAGCACCGTGCCGCAATAAATTCTCCGAGTGAACAGCATGCTAAATTACGGGAGTTTCTCATGTGTGTTTGGCGCCATTGTGTATGAGCCGCCATCTATCTCCCGCGTGGCTGCTTCTGGCTCATCCTCACATTTCGTGAGATCGGCGGGAATCTCCCAAGTCGAGGCGTTGCTGCGTCGTGCGTTGTGCAGAGCTCGTTTTTATTTTCCTTTTTAGTTCATTGAAGATGAACACGATGCACGTGTAAACCTAGTTGTTATGTGACGTTAATTATAGTGTGTGTGTGTGTGTGTGTGTGTGTGTGTGTGTGTGTGTGTGTGTGTGTGTGTGTGTGTGCGCTGTCTCACAACAAACAGTTAGGTAAAACGCAGCAGTATGTTCCTCAGTGCTGTATTTTATAAATATACAGAAGACATGGAAGGTTATGCATTGATTCTATGAATTTAGGTCATTGTTAGGTGAATTTCATAATGTAATTGTATTATTGCGTAATTTAGATCGTTCTTCTTGTCTGCTGTACTATTATAAGACAAACAAGAAAAAGATCGCAGAGGCCCGTCAATAACAGCATGCCCGATAGGTGGCTTGGCAGCAGCCAGTGATAAACGCGGACCAATCAGGCGAGACTTTTACCGGCACTCGCCCATCATCCCTTTTGTCCGACTCTGCCTTTGTTACACTACCTTCATATATATATATATATATATATATATATATATATATATATATATATATATATATATATATATAAATTTTTTTTCTTATTTTAGGCGTCATTTGACGTAAGTATTTTTATTTCAATTGTTTTCTGATGGTGTGGAACAGTCCGCTACAAAAAGTTGAGTTGCTCTGTTACCCGTCACACACTTCTCTACATTTGATCTCATCATTTCAAGCAACTCAATTTTTTCTCTTCACTATTCTAATGACACATGTGGTAATGGTGCCTCAATAAATTCATTTTTTCGGCAAAGGTTGCAATGGGTGGCAGAAGTGTAACATCAAGATATAATAGTTTATCAAACATTTATGTGTTTTTTTTTCCAATGTTCTCTCTTTGGTTTTTTGATTTATTAACTTTTATGATTGTGAATCTAGTTAACTCTTCATCAAGTTCCTCCTCAAACTTTGCTGTTATCAACCTCGCCGTCATCCATAACCATGACCACCTATTTTCAGAGAGGCTCTTCATTTCTCCCCGTAAAACTGTGGAATACAATTAGCATTGACGTTTTTCATCCTCGTGACCTAAATAGTTTTAAATGTGAATGGGAATCTTTTAAGGAACATAGGTGTTTGAAAATTCCATTCGTTAATTGTTGATATTGATTTTGCAATTACTTGTCATTTTTGTTTTCGTTTTGTCTTTTCGTTTTGCTTTTGTATTCACACATTTATGATAACCAATGTGTCATGTCTGACTTACACTGTTCAGTATTTATATTCTTTTTCTTGTCATATTGTATATTTTTGGGACATGAGAGAGAGAGACGGAGCAGAAGAATAAAGAATGAGGAATTATTAAAGAAAGGTAAACGAATAATGTTAGCTATGATGTCTTTTCAATAAGGTCATTCTTCACTCGTCTAACATGTCGTAACTATTTGTCAGCTACTCATATTGTATACATTTTTATAATAATGGCAATGATAATAATATTTACTGATGCTACTGCTGCCGCTGCTGCTGCTGCTACTACTACTACTACTACTACTACTACTACTACTACTACTACTACTACTACTACTACTACTACTACTACTACTACTACTACTACAGAAAGACATGCACACACACACACACACACACACACACACACACACACACACACACACACACACACACACACACACACACACACACAGCTCCACATTTATAGGCATTGGATATTTATTTTATCCTAATGTTATCAAGCGTCCATAAATGTGTGTGTGCCATAAACAGTGGTGGAAGTGACCGGTTGGCGCCTAAGCAGGGAGCCACTGAGACGCCGCCTGCTGCCGATGCTACCATCAGCCCTGTCCATGAGTGTTTGTTGTTTCATTGAGGAGCTAACAAGTTTGCCGCTGCGTTCGCTTGTTGGTGGGTAAACTGAGGACGTGAAGAGCGTCGTAATGAGGCGCTTAGTAAGTGCTCTATTCACTAACAGATGTCAATACTTGCACAGTAAGCATCTCTAGTTAGGAATGTGCAACGACAAAGCGACGCTGGGACAGGACGGAACGGGACGGGATGGGACGGGACAGGAAGGTAAGGGGAGGAATATGTGAGCTGATTACGGCTTTACTGCAGATTTGAAAGGGTAATTTGCGTCATTGTTTCATATTAGGCAATATAAAACAAGATTTGAGTGTCCATTTAAAGTTCAGTGGCTATATTAAGCTGATTTTTTGTCATGGAGGATAAATCACATTATTGGTCCGTTCATTCAGAAGCGTTCCAATGGCTTTGTGATTGGATGGCCGTGCAATTTGTTTATTCTATTTCTTCTGCCGCGTAATTAGCTTAGCAAGATGACGTGTGTTTGTGATGTGATGCATTTTCTACACCACTGGTTTGGCGGTTCTTGTGTTGCATGGGGTACGTGTTTCGTCTCCGTGGTGTTGTGCAGTGACAGTCTTGATGGTCTGTTGTTCTAGCGTTAGTCACTCTCATTGTTTTCAAGCCTCAGTTCTTTTTGTTGTTTTTGTTGTTTTGTGTGATCCCGGTTTGGTGCTTGATAGTGTTTGCTTTAAAGTCAAAACATTGAGTTCTTGCAGTTTTGAGTTACATGAGCGAAGTGTTTTTATTTCAGTGTTTTGATATATTAAAGTCCCAGTGGTCCAACACTAACGCTGTATATATAGAGACCGGAAGAAGGGTGTTTTAATGTCATGACCTTCACGTGATCTGATGATCTTTTTCTTTTCGTGAAATATTTACTAGAGCCTACTCCTACGTGGAAGTGGGCGGGCGAGAGCGTGTAGGTAGGGGAGAGAAATTTGTGGAGCTCTTGCCCTACGTCCTCCCTGCTCATAAATGTCAAACTCGCATCCGTACCGAGAAGTCATGAATTCGACACGGTCTCCTGAATAACCGTCGGCTCATTGTTTTACATGTGCAGGAAACTATGTTCAAATTTCTGAATAAAAGTGTGACTCAGGCATAGAGTTGGAGGTGTGTGTGTGTGTGTGTGTGTGTGTGTGTGTGTGTGTGTGTGTGTGTGTGTGTGTGTGTGTGTGTGTGTGTGTGTTTGTGTGTGTGTGTGTGTATGGGTGGGTTTGTGTGTGTATGTGTGTTCGTCTATCCCCTCCTTTATATTCTATATTTTTTAAGACACTGTGATATATATCACAATGGAACCACCGTGTTTGTTGACACGAGTGACGTTTGCTAAAGGTGTGGGTGACATCACATGCCTCCTTCAGGAATAGCTGTGGCACTACTTGTTTGCTTGTATGTTAGCCTAAGTATTACCTCTGCTACTGCTCATGCTAATTGTATACATATCTATAATGAAAATGAACATTACTTACCTCTTTTTCTGTAGCACAGTCGCAGCTTAAGGTGGTCATGGGCAGGTATTGTCTTACCTGTGAGTTGGGCGGGTGTGAACCGGCCACATCGAGACCGTCGGAGGCGGCGGCGTCCGCCACTGCCGCCCTGTAGGCGGCGGACTTCCTGGCCCGCCCACTCCTTAGGCACCCACCCACCGACCCCCATGACCATGGCATGGCTCAGGTGGCCCTCGACACTCAGCACTTCCTATGAGGCCCTCATCTCGGCTTGGACGCATGCATAAGGCCGTGGGTAGTCATTGACCTGGTGTCACGATCTACGCATGTCACTCCTGAGCACCGGCTTTCACGCTACTCACTCCCGAGTTTATCGCTGCTTCACCCAGGCATGACTACCTCGCTACTCACCACACGCACCTGCGCGCGCAGTCGCGACAGTCGTTTATGGACAGTGAGTCTGGTTTCAGGAGGAGGACATGAATAGGGTTAGATGAAGTAGGTTTCAGGGTGAAAGGGTTCGAGCCGACTGCTGCTTATTGCTCGGTGCCCTGAGGAGCTGCGGCGTTGGGGAAGGTCACCAAGTCATAATAGAGCCGCACTCATCAATGGTATTAATTTATTCACAAGCGCCGTAGGACAAAGGTGAAAAGGGCAACATCGTAGTGAGTGTTACGCCGCACACTGTCTCCCTCCCCATGGTACACCTCCACTATGCACGTCACTCTCAAAGCACGTCACTCGCAAAGCTGCCTTAAAAATCACTATGTACAGAGTCTTTCAATTCTTATATTTTTCGTAAGTATTTTCACCGCCCACTTTTACATATTTGACAGTGATATTTCTTCTTCGAACGTGTGCACTTGTTTGTTGATTTTGTCCTTAAACTTGTTTAAGAATGCTCCTGAAAATTAAACACACAGACGTAAATAATTTCTCCTCTTGTATTTTTCTCATATACCTGGCTATTAGAAAATGTGTGCTGCACCTTATACGCGCCAAATCGGAATGCGACCACACGGCGCAAATATTCATTTTAAGCAACCATTACTCATAAACAACGACACTTTAAAACTACCAGAATAATAAGTGTCTCGCAAAATATAACAGAAAAATGGAATTTGTAGATATGTTCCACACTTTAGTTTAGGAAATAAGGTATATTTAAATTGTAACAGAATATTATACTAATGATTAGTATATGTGTATGTGTAATGTTGGGAAATATAAAAACAAAATTTTAAGCACGGTCGCAGCATGTATTTTTTTTTTTTTGAGACTTTTTTCCTGTCCTTCTCCCATGCGCATTGTTTTGTTTTCTTTCTTTTCTTCATACGTCTTTTCTTTCTATCCATTCGTCACCGAGCACTGGCTTGTTATGCTCCCTCTTTTAGTCTATCTTGCTTCCACTTCCCGCCACAGCTCATTAGGAACTCTTTTTCCACTGGTCTTATTGCTTCTCACGCGTAACAAAGCATAATTAGAGAGAGAGAGAGAGAGAGAGAGAGAGAGAGAGAGAGAGAGAGAGAGAGAGAGAGAGAGAGAGAGAGAGAGAGAGAGTATTTACTAGTATTATAAGACAACATTGCAGCGAAATGTCAAATGTAAACAGGAAAACTAGAAAAAAGAAATAGGATGGGTGTATGACCTCAGTGAACGAGGAAAATAAAACAACTGCAAGTGTTTCGGGGCGAGGTAAGAATCTCTGCTGAACCTTCCTAAAATCAAATTGCGATAAGTGATTGAAACTGCAGAAGAGAAAAATGGATTAAACCGTGCGAGAAAGAAAAATCCGCCTTCATTATTTCTCCCCGCAAAACTTGCTAATAACCCATAATGTAGCGTCGATGGCTAATGTGAAATTCATGAAGGCCAATTAAGAAATCCAGAAGAGAGTTTTGGGAGAGAAAATCTTAGATGGCTCCTCGTAAAAAAATGAGTGAAAACGAGGAAGGAAAAACACATGAATCTTAGTGTTATAGCGGAACGAGAAGACAAGCAGAGGAAGAGGGCGGGGATCGAGAAATCAAAATGGAGACGGAAGGACAGTGTTGGAGGCGACAGGACAAGAGAGGTATGAAAAGGCAGGTGTTATAGACGAAAAGGGGTGAAGAACAAGAGGAAAAGTGTGATAGAAAGATGGTATTAAGGAAGGTATACGAGATGGAGATTAGAGATAAGAAGGGAAGACAGATGTAATACAAGGAAATAATTGCAAAAGACACATATTAAAGGTGTGATAACAGATTTGAGGGACTGGAAGAGAGGAATTAGGAGCAGAAATACGTGTTTGAAGTGGAGGGAGACATTAGAAAGGTGAGAAAAGAGTTAAAACAAGACAGATGTGAAGAAGAGTTTTTTTTTTTTTTTACAAACACATCCCACTGCATTGTCTTACATGGATGCAGCTGGATCATGGATTTAGTCATTTTGCAGCTGATGATAATGATGGTGTTTGTAATGATGATGATAATGGTGGTGGTAGTGGTGGTCATGATAATGATGATGACATGAAAGCTAAAACACAAACACGCACATCAAAAACAACAAAAAAAGAAGTCGTTTTTTTTTTTTTTTTTTTTTTTTTTTTATATATGCATTCAAATGACCACTGATGGATGCAACTCGATATATATCAGTATTACTTTTTATCTTTGCCCAGCCCAGCCCTCGCTCACTATATGCAAACAGTGTGACTTTTTGCTGTTTTTCACATCAATGGTGGCAGGTGCGAACGAAAGTAAAATAGAGAATATAACATCCTTTTTTTTTTTTTTTTAGCTATAAAACAGTAAAAGGGGAACAGAAGCCCGGGGACGTTCTGACATGCAGTGAACGTGATGCATATGTGACGATTTAGTTTGTTCGTGTCATCAAAAAGGATTACAATACGTCCTTTGATATATACATCTATGCGGGCTCACAAATACGCTTGCCGGAATACACACACAGTAACATTAAGATACTCTACATGCATGCATTACATACTTGACAAGGACACAGGACATGAATGAATGAAGACCCATGTTCGTTAAAGCATTATTTAAGTAACCATTAGAATTATATTAATAGGCAATACAGATTATTACTATTTATTTTTGAAGATATTTTTCCCCTTTGACAGTGCAGCATCCTCGTTGAACTTTCACAGGAATCATGAAAATACCCGTGAAATCTCCATCAGTTTCCAATAGAGCTTGTTAAAAGTTGTCCAGATAAGACTCGGAAATGCTTGACAATACGGACCGAAGATTGAGAGTGGATCGCATTGAAAGAAAAAATCAGGTTAAGAATTCTACGAAGACTTGGACATTTTCGTATGTTTCCTTAAACTTATCTTCCTTACTAATTCCCTGTGATTTTTATTTCACTGAGCCAAACTAACTACTGTAGCTTCAGGTTACTGGCTTATAAATTATTATTATTCATCGTCATGTCACTGATTCACTTTGATGTTGATTACGGCTTCGTTTTAATACCTTTATTTGTCACTTATAGCACAATTTTAGTTGATCAAAAGTAGTTTTACATTATAATATTACTTTAAAAATCAATATAATTCAATTAAACCTTTAACTGCCACTTGGTAAACTTTTCACTAATTACCAATCGCTATGAGATTTGTTTATTTGTACTACAGCCCTTTAAAATCCTCGAATTAAGAAAAAAGTTGCAAATTGTATAGTTTTCATAGCTAACGTTCTTGTAGATACTTAAAAAGATTTCACGTATTGCTTCGTGTAGCAGAGATGGTAATGGTTTAATCCATTCACTTCTAAGTTTGTTATTCACAGCTTTCAACATATAGATAAATTTTGGTTAATGCAGGACGGAAGAGTAATGATAAGAATATTTTTAGTCCTACAGTTACGGAATCATTTCCAGATATTAGTTAGCTGAAATGAATTATCAAGTTGTTTGCGTAGAGGGGTAAATGTCAGTAATAGTGAAAGTGTTAAGCAGAGGTATAGTGACATAAATTAACATAGAAAGTTATTTACGTGTGTTGTACATATATACACACATTACCAGGGCATACATTCATTACCATAGCACTGTCACTACTACAAGAAAGGCTGACTAACAAAGCTCATCAGCCACAGTGAAAGATACATACTCACACACACACGTAAGAGGCATACAAGTACGAACATTCATGACAGTATTATCTTTTTCTAGGTTATTGTATTTTTGTGCTTTTATTCTCTTTTACTGCAAATGAAACGTTCCTGGGTATTATAAAGTACATCACTGACCGAAATAGACACACACACACACACACACACACACACACACACACACACACACACACACACACACACACACACACACACACACACACACACACACACACACACACACACACATTTTTTCCTACGCTACATTCCTACATCGATTTTTCTCCCTCCGCCACACACACACACACACACACACACACACACACACACACACACACACACACACACACACACACACACACACACACACACAAAAAAAAAAAAAAAAAAAATCCCAAATCGAGTGTCATCAGAAACAATGAAAAAAAAAAAATGGTTTCTGTTTGTGATACCTAAGACAGATAATTGACGAAGATTATTAAAGAACAGAGGGAGGAAAAAAAACACATAAGGTCCTTTTCATCAGCACTATAGGTCCTCGCCATAAAATATTCATGCCTTCACTCGCCCGCTTCCTCCCACCCTCTCGCTCCCTCTCACTCACACACACACACACACACACACACACACACACACACACACACACACACACACACACACACACACACACACACACACACACACACACACACACACACACACACACACGACAAATCTCCAGTCACTCTCTCTCTCTCTCTCTCTCTCTCTCTCTCTCTCTCTCTCTCTCTCTCTCTCTCTCTCTCTCTCTCTCTCTCTCTCTCTCTCTCTCTCTCTCTCTCTCTCTCTCTCTCTCTCTCTCTCTCTCTCTCTCTCTCTCTCTCTCATCCAACTACCTTCTCACATATACACTCCCTCAAACACTACCATCACATTCTTTACATGACATAAAGCCAAGTTAACTCATTTCTGCACCATTAACACCTCAGTTCCCTTCTCAGTAACACCTTAAACCTAATATTTACCACGGATGCTGACCTTTCGAGATAGATAGGCAAGTGGAATGGGTTGAATGAGTGATATTAGGAAGTGAAGCGAATGTCCTGCGTTGGAGATAGAGAAGTTTGAGTGAGATGAAGTTGGGTACGGTAGGACATGTTAATAAAAGGTCGCTGGCTGCATTGTTTTCTTCTGTCTCCCTGTAGTCAAAGTGTGTGTGTGTGTGTGTGTGTGTGTGTGTGTGTGTGTGTGTGTGTGTGTGTGTGTTTGTGTGTGTTGTGACGGTGTTATTTCCAGGACTGTGATTTCTTTTAGAGCTTGCGGTGGAAAATTCGTGTTCTTGAGGTGTGTTGCGTGTTTACCTGACAGTATACTAGCTCTCTCTCTCTCTCTCTCTCTCTCTCTCTCTCTGGAAAACCGCAATAAGAGGTAAAAGAAGAAAAAGAGAAAAAGAACACTAGAATAAGCTAATGAGTGCCGAGGTAATACGCCGCTAGCCAAGACTCAGCAACGTAATGTTTGAATTTTGTGGAGCACACGTTTTCTCCCGCAGCGCTAGTGTGTGGGGTGTGCTGCCCGATTTGTACAGTTGAAGGGGTTTACGAGGCATCTGTGTGAGGCTTGCTAGGGAGGGAGCCAGTACGGGGCCGTGGGAGGGATACATTTAATAGTGCCATGAACGTGAGGGGCAAAGGTTCTGTTGGCGCTCACTCTGCTGCCGAAGCGAACTCTGTGTATGTGTATGTGTGTGTGTGTGTGTGTGTGTGTGATGGTGAAGCTTCCCTAGGTAACGGTAATGGTGGACGAAAATGATAGTTTTTTTTTTCTTTGAGGTGTGATTGATGGTGATTGTCTAATTGTGATTTTGGTGTTCTGGGTGCTGGTTGTCGTGATGGTAAATGGATGATGACAGATGGTGATGATGTTTGGGTGTTGTGCCTTTGTTGTTGGTTTCTGGTGATTCTTGGTGACTGATAGTGATGGTAATGCCTAAATGCTAGGTGGTGTTTTTGTGGTTAATGGATATTGTTGTGGAGGTGATGGTGAAGGGATGGGGCGATACTTTCGATAATGAATAATAGTGATGAGTGTTTCAGGTGTTGTTATGATAATCTGGGTGGTGATGAGGGTACGAGATTGTGGTGAATGAACGTGCTAGGGATTATGCTGGTGATGGTTATGGTGGTGGTGGAAGTGTTGGCTAGTGGCTGGTATTGTGAGTGTAATTTCAATGTAGTAATTATTCATGAGGTGATTTAGTTGTGGGAAATTGTATTGACGATTAAAGCTGTTAGACTGAAGTAATTATCGCACATAAGATGGAGAACCACCAGAACAGTACGCAGTTGGTGTTAATTGCTGCCAGGAACAGACTCAAAGTAACGTGGAAAGAGTGTTAAACCTTTATTACGTGAAATTAAACCCCTTCAATACTGAGACACATTTTTATCTTGAGCTTTGGGTGTGATTAGACTATTTTATTGACATTAGAAAGGGTCTATGGAGGTAAGAAGATTAATGGCCAAAGTCTTCACTATTTTAATTCCCCACATAACTTTCTGAAGCTGCATAAATCACCATATAGTAACAAGAATGGATATGGAAAATTGTCATGGTACTGAAAAGGTTAAAACATAGTGCAAGGAAGATAATGGTGATAATGGTTAATGACATAATGGTGATGAGGCTTACAGTGGCAAAAAGCTTCTCAGTACTGATTATTTAGTTATTTTATCTCATAGAGTGACGATAATGATAGGGATGTTACATGCTGAGATGGTGATATAGTAATGATGCCTCAATTAAAGAAAATGAAATCAAATAATCTTGCCAATGACGTGTTTGCATATTCATTATACTTATTATCTGATGATTTTATACAGCTTCAAAAACTTATGTGGGAATTAAAATAGTGAAGACTCTGGCCATTATTCTTCTGACCTCCATAGACTCCTCCTGATACAAATAAAATGGTCTCATCATGCCCAAAACTTGTGATAAAGATGCGTTCAAGCACTGAAGAGGTTAATATGTCATATGATTCACCGATACATATAGTTGATAATAATTATGACATTCAAATTTGTCACATTTAAAAACATTAGCTACAATAAGGCTGAAAATAGAAGACTATGGTTCGCCAGCAGATTCCTGAGCTTGAATGAAACATGGTTGGCTTTATTGAATAGAAGAAATATGCTTTTGCTCTTAATTACCACGTGATGTGATTTTAAAGAGCAGAATGCGTGTGTGTGGCAGCAGGTTGTCAAGTGATCGAGTATTTGTTGGCTGGCCATTTATCTTTTTGCTTGCAAGTTTGTTTCCTCTCGTGTGTGTGTGTGTGTGTGTGTGTGTGTGTGTGTGTGTGTGTGTGTGTGTGTGTGTGTGTGTGTGTGTGTGTGTGTGTGTGTGTGTGTGTGTGTGTGTGTGGGTGGGTGTGGGTGTGAGTGAATGATTGGGTGGGCGTTTGTGTGTCTGTTTTCGTCTCATTATCTATTTGTTTTAGAGAGAGAGAGAGAGAGAGAGAGAGAGAGAGAGAGAGAGAGAGAGAGATTCAGACAGGAAGAAATGGATATAGACAAAACTTGACAGAAAAGAAAAGCGGACACCAATTCCTACAGACACTCAAACAAGGAGACAGACAGACAGGCAGACACACACAGACACATAGACACACACACACACACACACACACACACACACCAATCAAGATAAAAAAAGTAAGAGAACACATACAGACTTATCTACAACCAGACAAAAATAACAGTGTCCTGAGTAATATCTTCCTCGTGGTGTGGAAACGTGTAATTTGTGGAAATAAAGTAAACACAATGCCGTTCATTTCACGAGTGCTAAGCTGCGTGTGTATAAAAAGAGAAACATGACAAAGAAATTAAGGCCCAGTTTCTTTTCGTGGTATAAGATATTTTCAGAACCAATCTTTCGAGGTACTAGTAAACCCAAGCACCATTCACACACTACTCTCACACGTATGTTTATAATCTTTTGCCGTGTGTGTGTGTGTGTGTGTGTGTGTGTGTGTGTGTGTGTGTGTGTGTGTGTGTGTGTGTGTGTGTGTGTGTGTGTGTGTGTGTGTGTGTGTGTGTGTGTGTCTATTGCTTATCGTTGCTAGCCATTTCCAATTATATATCCACATGGTACCTGCAGTGGTGTTACTAGGAAATACGTGCATAGATAGCACAGTGAGACTCTCTCTCTCTCTCTCTCTCTCTCTCTCTCTCTCTCTCTCTCTCTCTCTCTCTCTCTCTCTCTCTCTCTCTCTCTCTCTCTCTCTCTCTCTCTCTCTCTCTCTCTCTCTCTCTCTCTCTCTCTCTCTCTCTCTCTCTCTCTCTCTCGTTGCCTTATATGAATGTATTATGTTTTGTTTCTTTTTCTTCTTATTTTTTTTTTTTTTTTTTTTGTTAATTCATTTGCATATAGAGAGCAAGCTTTGTTTTGTTTTGAATTTGCATTTTTCCCCGAGTAGTAGATGGACTGGGAACACTTTTGTTGTAATTTGGTAATATTGTGTGTGCGTGTGTGTGGATGAAATGGTCTGCCATGCCTCTAGGTTTCTGTTAGTTATTACATAGAAAAACATGCGCATGGCCCAAATCAAGTACCACGGCTTTTATTTATTTATTATTTTTTTTCTTCGCTCCTGAATGGTGCACATGTCTGATGGCTTCGTGAAAGTTTCGTATATTCATGCTATCAGTAAACAAAGCTACTGGAATGTCTGCTTATGGAAAAAAATGAAAAAATGTGACCCAATAAATATGCAAATGTGGAAAGCAAATTATGAAGAAAGTTTTCACTGTCTAACATTAAGAGATTGTTGTTTTTGTTGTTGTTATTTTTGTTGTCGTTGTTTTTGTTGTCGTTGTTGTTATTGGTGGTGGTGGTGGTGGTGGTTCTGGTTGTTGGTTGTGGTGGAGAAGGTGGTGGTGGTGGTGGATGTAAGACGCCGTGGAACCTAATGTGTTGCAACAGCTGTTTTTATTTAACGTCCCGTAACGCATGTGAGTGTATTTCACCATGGCATGCCTCGAACACCGTGTATCACTGCCAAGTATTGTCCAAATCTTATGTTGTTTTTTTTCTGTCAAAAATGTACAATGATGGTGTCAATAGAGTCTACAGGTGGATGTTGACGCTACTAACATGTCTCCAAAATCAGCACACATTCATTCAACAATCCATGGCGCAAGTGTTTAGTCCAGATCAGAGTAGCAATGGTGCCAGTAGAAAGGCTGCGAAAACAACTCAGTCTTACACTGAAACACTACTAACAACACTGCACAATAACTTTTCTTCCTTATATAAATCCACCAACTTGGTAACTCTATTATTATTGGTTATGACAGTTATTTGTGATTGTAACTAAAATGTCCTTTTCTAAGCGACGACTCTCACAAGTTCCAGTACCGGGCCGCGGCAGCGATGACGCAAAGCTCCGACTTGCCTGACCGTCCCGCGCGGAGGACAGACCGTCACTAACACGCTGGCTGCCTCAGTGGCCCGAATAAGCACATCCCGGTGAAATAGTCGATCCCGCGAGGCGCGTTTCATAACAGTTTGTCGGGCTTGAGTTCTACCTTATTACCGGAACTTAGTGATATAAAGAAAAAAATACATTGCTGCAAAGTTATTGAGAGCCATGAGAATGGAATACCTTTCCCTAAAGTACCTAAGATGAAATTTGCCACTTGATACATTTTTTACTAAAAGTGAGGATAATATTTCTAGACTGAACTGGAGAAACTTGAGATTTCAAATTTCGGTGAAACTATATATATATATATATATATATATATATATATATATATATATATATATATATATATATATATATATATATATATATATATATATATATATATATAGACATCAAAGCTATAATTCCTACTTGCTGTCCATTTTTGTTACTTTCTGTATTCCTGCAAGCAACGAATGAGGTGTTTTTTTTTTTTTTTTCGCCAGCAGTTCATGTGTGAACCGACGTGAGCACCACGCAAGGAGAGACATCACATACATCATAGACACACACGCCCGTACTAACAGTCTGCCACGAAAACAGGTTTGACAGGTCAGTCTCATAATCGATGTCGGGCAACGTCAACACCAAAATAATGGATGTCGAGGCAGACATGGGATTCGACAGGTAAGGATCAGGTTCATGCTGCCCTGATCAATAATGTTGGTTGAGCCCGATGTGAGCTAGATGGAAGCTCCGCAATGACTCGTCAGGGATGAAGGATTATCGGCTGCCTGATTAAACCTTCACAAGCAAAGTAGACTGTGAACTCAAATGTTTATAAGTGTGAACGTATCTAGTTATGATCTATTTTTTTTTTCATTTGGTATTCAAATGAATAGTTTTCGTTGTTTTTAACTTTTTATAAAAAATCATTTAGTAGGATAACTTAGTTTTTCCCTCCAGGATAAAGTTTCTTTTCAATTCCATGATATAGAATATTTGGATAGTGTGAGCAGAACTATAAGGTCAGCATGTTTAACAAAAGTATCAGAGGGTGTTGAGGCCTCTTAGGGAATACTATAAACAAGTAGTGTTTTGTTATACATTCCTGCACACATTCCACACGTGATAAGTGGCATGAGCGGGTGAAGGTGCATTCTGGACAAAAAAATGTCTAGTCCAGGACATTGAGACTCGTGGCGACAGTGTCTGTTCTTTCATTGAGAGTCATTATTGTGATGAGTGTGGTGAATGCTACAGATGAAGTCGTGTTCCTTATAGGCGATACTGCGGCAGGCATTCCTGAACAACTTACGAGTCAGTTATAATGGCAATAATACAGAAGGTAGTAGTTATTGCAGTGGTGGTGGTTCCTTATGTTGTTAGTTGCTCCTATTATTGTCACTGTTGTCGAGGCACTAATGATGGAAGGTAGTGGCTCAGGTTCTTGTACAAGACGTGCGATCCTCAAGTATCAGGTGCAGCGGAAAAGGCCCTAATGAGCCTCGAGATACACCCTGCCGCCTAGAGGAATCCAAGAGAAGAATGTAGAGGAGGAAGATGATGTGTGTATGTGTCAGTGTGTGTGTGTGTGTGTGTGTGTGTGTGTGTGTGTGTGTGTGTGTGTGCGTGCGCGTGTGCGTGTGCGCGTGCGTGGAAGTGTCACTAAATACCAAATAAAATTGGCTCACGGCGGCCTGCATGTCACTCCAGCGGCCATTAGTTATACCATCGCGGCCAATATCGATGCAGGAGTCGCGTACCATCGGCGTCTTTGGAGGCCACACGAATATTTCACGAGGCTTGTTTCCCTGCACATGAAGCTTTTACAAACACCGAGAGTGGCGGAGGCCTTATGTAATGTCCGTGACTTACATAATGCTCAGGACTTATGATTTGGCTGGATTTCGGGTTATGTCGCTCGACACTTGCTGTTTGTTAGGTGTCACAAAAATGTGCTGTGTCGGCATTTTTCGGACCGCTGGCCGCGAACTGACATTATTGCCTGGAATCACGTCACGCGCTCTTAGGCACGACTTGTTTGTGGTAACGCAGTGAGGGTGATTCATGGGAGTAGATTTTAAAGCAGTGGTGCGTTTGTTGCGAAGTTCAGGCAGTATGTTGTGGCGTGTTAGTAATTGACTCGACACGTTCCCTCTTGCTTTTCATTTATTTTTATTTTTTATTGCACATATGTTGTGTAACTTTTTTCCCTATTATTTTTGTGTAACATATAATTTTGTGCTATATTTTTTAGGTCTGTGGTGTTCCATTCAGCCGTGACCTTGATAGAGATTTATCATTCATTTATTTATTTACTTTCACACGGGAAAATCTGAACACCGTCTTCATCAAAGTTCTGAAAATTAATTAAGCTTTACTTTTATCGCGGCTGTGTTGACACCAAAACTTATACTTTCTTGCAGCTTCTAATCAATTTCTTTTTTCCAGTCTATGAGGTTAAGAATCTACAAACCCACTTGAGACTTTAAAAGAGCTCGTGACATAGGATTAAGAAGCATCACACACCTGAACCTGTCTGCACCTAAAAAACATAATCCTCTTCAGCTCTTCACGCTTTCCACGCTGTCTTCCACCCACTACCTAGACCTTTTAGTGCACGTAAGAGTCATTGCTACCCACACCTGCCGTAACTAATAAATCCACGCAATTCATCACCTACCACACATGAAAGATTCCAAGCAGTTCAACATCTGTCACACCTGAGAGTTCGCGGCAGGTATTTCAAAGTCCACATTATCCCACACATTCCGCTTGCTCCACACGTAATGAGTCTATACTGCAAAACTCCACGCATCTACTTATCCACCTTTCGCGTCTATAATTCGCTTACTGATTAATGAATTTTGTCCGGCGCGTTATTACCCAGGTATTTCCAACCCTTCCGCCAGGTAAAGGCACGCGGAAGCGACAGGAAAGGTCTCTGGATTAAAAAGAATAAATAAAAATAAAGCTTTCTTGTTGTCCGATGTTATTAATTTTCTCGTGCTAATTAGATCTCTCTCTCTCTCTCTCTCTCTCTCTCTCTCTCTCTCTCTCTCTCTCTCTCTCTCTCTCTCTCTCTCTCTCTCTCTCTCTCTCTCTCTCTCTCTCTCTCTCTCTCTCTCTCTCTCTCTCTCTCTCTGTGTGTGTGTGTGTGTGTGTGTGAGAGAGAGAGAGAGAGAGAGAGAGAGTGTGTGTGTGTGTGTGTGTGTGTGTGTGTGTGTGTGTGTGTGTGTGTGTGTGTGTGTGTGTGTGTGTGTGTGTGTGTGTGTGCGTTTTGTGCTGCGTTGTAGTAAGCAGGTACTGTCTTGATCACATGTTGGACTCGTGATCATCCACCATCCTCCTGCTTAAAGCTCAAGAGGTCATGTAGTCCGATCTACGTTAAGAGAGCCTTCACGCACCACACGCCTCATTTTGGACCGATCGATGCTAACTTATTATCACTTACAAAAAAAAGAACTTACTGACGTGAACAAGGTGTGAAATTCAAGCTGCTAACTGACAATCGAGGACACTATCACTGACTTAGCAAGCTGCGTGCGTGCATTGTGCGTGAGTTGAGTGCAGCAGACGTGCCAGTGTGCGTGGAAAACCAAGCTTATTGGCAGGAGAGGATTACAGACAACGACGTCCCTGAAGAGCACCCTGGAGACCTGTCATCACACACCCTCACAGCAAGACAAACACTGCTTCTTGTTCTGCCCTTTCCACCACCTCCTCGCCCGCCACCCAGCACATCCCCCTCAAGTCCTTGCTTCTAGGTACAACCCCACTCTGGTCCTTCCCCACCTTACACGGCAACAAGGAACCCAGAGACATGAAACTCAGTACAACACGTTCCCGTTCTTATCTTCTCACACATCTCACGTCCCGGGCCACCTTGGTGAAAATAACTTCACGCATCATGGAGGTTGTTTTTACTCTGTATTTTAGTGCTGATCTGAAACGCTCTCGTGGTCGTAAAATGAATAAAACATTACTGGTTTAACCCTTCAATACTCGGACATATTTTTACCTTGAGATCTGTGTATGTACGATTAGACTATTGACATTAGGAAGAGTCTATAGAGGTCAGAAGATTAATGGCCACAGTCTTCATTATTTAAATCCACCGCGTGAATTTTTGAAGCTATGTAAAATCATCAAATAGTAAGCAGAATGAATATGGAAACACGTCCTGGTACTCAAGGGGTTAAATATGTGGGTTTTCCTTCAAGTTTGCCAAGTGACCACACGACTCCAAGCAGGAAGGATGTGATAGCGAGTTGATGCACCACCTTGTCACGTCTTGTTTACTTCGCTCCTTCCCTCCCTCAGCCTTCCTTCCTCACTCCCATCCCTTCCCTTCCTTTCCCTGACCGCCATTCCCTAACTTCCTCCACCTTTTTACTGCCCACTTTCCTGAGAAGCACATTATGGGTTCCCAACATCGCAGGTTTTTCGCGAAACTTCAGCGCCCTCTCCTAGATCGCGAAGATAGGAGCAAGAGACCGTGGACACACACACACACACACACACACACACACACACACACACACACACACACACACACACACGTAGTGTAGTGATTAGCACGCTCGACTCACAATCGAGAGGGCCGGGTTCGAGCCCCGGTAAGCGGCAAGGCAAATGGGCAAGCCTCTTAATGTGTGGCCCCTGTTCACCTAGCAGTAAATAGGTACGGGATGTAACTCGAGGGGTTGTGGCCTCGCTCGCTTTCCCGGTGTGTGTTGTGTGATGTGGTCTCAGTCCTACCCGAAGATCGGTCTATGAGCTCTGAGCTCGCTCCGTAATGGGGAAGACTGGCTGGGTGACCAGTAGGCGACCGAGGTGAATTACACACACACACACACACACACACACACACACACACACACACACACACACACTCACTGGGTACGACCAGAAATCTATTTTTATTAAAGGGCCACGAATATGGAACGCCTTTCCTCAAAAAATTAAAGATATAACAAATGTCCGCACATTTAGAAGAAGCCTCAGGGATCACATGGTGCACCAACATCTTTCTCTTGCATTCTAATATATGTTTATCTTATTATTTTTATTTTGAGAGTTTTACTTATTATTTTTTATGTCCTTCCCGTAGATTTATTGCTTTAGAATTTTTATTTACTGTTGTTAATCTCTTCCTTTGAGTTTTTACTACTTCAAGTTTTAATCTTGTATTTGTTTTACTTCTTATGTGTAAACTTTATCACTCATGTGAACTTGACTCATTATTCTTTTGTAGCCCTATCGCTGAATTTATTATATACATGTGAGAAAAACCATTGTAATAATGGAATATGGCAATAAATTTTCTCTCTCTCTCTCTCTCTCTCTCTCTCTCTCTCTCTCTCTCTCTCTCTCTCTCTCTCTCTCTCTCTCTCTCTCTCTCTCTCTCTCTCTCTCTCTCTCTCTCTCTCTCTCTCTCTCTCTCTCTCTCTCTCTCTCTCTCTCTCTCTCTCTCTCTCTCTCTCTCTCTCTCTCTCTCTCTCTCTCTCTCTCTCTCTCTCTCTCTCTCTCTCTCTCTCTCTCTTTCTCGGTCACCTGACACAAGCGAGGAAGGTTAGGCAAGCTCGTAGTGTTTGTCCAGTCCAGCCAACAAGGTGTGTGGAGAGCTTGCGTGAGAAAATATATGTTCCTACTTGACTTTATATATTTCTTTCCACTTTACTTGTCGCCGTGAATAATGCAGGCAGTTACAGGTACTTTAAAAAGGCAATGGCGGGGTCAAAAAAATATCTCTACTAACATTTGAAGTGAAAAGTAAGTGTTTTTGCATGGTTTAGTATACTTCTATTTTATTTTTTCATTTTTTTTATTTTGAATATTGATAGTGGTGGTATGTGTCAGGTACTCAACATGAAGAAAAGGAAGAGCGTGTATCTGGCTTTGGGTGAATGCAGTGTTTGAACTTAAGACAGATAGAGAAAAAAAAGAAAGAGAAAAAGAGTGAAACAAAAGAAAAAAAAGAAAAAGGAGAAAAAAGGAATAAAAGATTAAAAGAATACAGAGGAAAAAGAGAAAGGGAAAATTAAGGAAAATGACGAAGTAACTAAGATAAGAAAGAAGACGCTTATGTTGTTCTAAATCACATACTGTACTTATTTTCCTTTTTTTTTTCTTTTAGGTGTAACGGAAATTTTTCATAAAAGTACTGAATAGATAAAAAAAATAGCAGAAAACATTTATTCTTATCTTTTACTTGATATCTTCTTGAAATTCACTTAGGTCGTGTTGAATTACTGCACGAAGCCTCCGCCACGGCAATAACATAACAGCTGGAATTGATGCTCCTCTTTGTCTTCCCAAATAGTTCCTCGGAATTTTGGAGATTTAGTTTATCTGCGTATTGTGAGGCTGACAATGCAAGCCACTCAGATTAGATTGGATGGACAGACAGCCCGGCGTGTTGGTCTTAATAGTAAACATGTTGCTCTGTCTCCTAAATGCCACCTCTTCGAAGACCTCTAGATTTTTACTTGCGTGTCCTGAAGAAGTAACGCAGGTTCTCATGAGTTCTATTTGCCTTTACGGTCCTCCATTACGCATGAAAAGGAGGAGGAGGATGGCAATGAGCGGGACTACTGTTACAAGAGAATGATGAAGGACGAAAAATACGTGATTAAAAGAGAAGTGAATGAAAAGAGGAAATAATAAAAAAAAGGGAAATAACTGATGAAAAGTAAGAATAAGATGTAAAATAAAACAAACTAGAGTAGGAATGGAGAGAAAAAAAAAAGGAGAGTTTGAAGTGAAACGAAAGGAGGAAAAAAAGCAAAAAGATGAAATAAAAATGGACACAAACGAGAGAGAGAGAGAGAGAGAGAGAGAAGGAAAGCGGATGAGGAAATAGATGCTGATAATGGATGAGTAGTACAAAAATAATGCAAGTAAAAATGTGAAAGAAAAAGATTAAGAAAGATATGAGGAAGAGAACAATATAGATTAACACAGATAATTTACACCAGCTCATCTATTTCATCGAGCTGCCAGACACCACATCTCCACCTCCACATTAATAAATCCAGCTGCATTATTTTACCCCTCGGAGGTGGACGACCTGAACCTGAACCCAACCACGCGAATGAACCATTATACCAAAAAATAGGTCACGTAGGCACCGCTCTTCTGGCATACGTGTCTGTGCGAGAGTGTGCGTATGTAGGTTTGTTGCAGTCGTTAATTACATGTGACGCAAGCTGAGTGGACGCGTTCGGGCGCCATTATGAAGTGCCGGATCAGACTTGTGGGACGTTGAAAAATAGGTCTCGTATCAAAGCCGAACCCACAGCCGCCCCCACACTCACTCACCCACGAGATAAAGCACAAGGCGAAGATTCCATTAAATCTGAATAGTTTGCACGCCGGACGGAAACGGGATTGCGGTGGTACGTAGAGCTAAGTTAGATTAGTTCCTGCAAACAGTTGTGTGATTCATGTGGGCGGTGCTTGAGAGAGAGAGAGAGAGAGAGAGAGAGAGAGAGAGAGAGAGAGAGAGAGAGAGAGAGAGAGAGAGAGAGGAAGGGAAGTTGGTCTTTAATGTACAGCAAGTTTCTCCCCTTGGAATATTGTTGTCTCATGCTTAACTTTTATTTGTGTCTCTGTTTGTGGTCTCTGTCTGTCACAGTTTTTTTTTTTCTTTTTCTGTCTAGCTATTTGCCTATTTAACTCCCTGTCTCTCATATTTCTCTCTCTCTCTCTCTCTCTCTCTCTCTCTCTCTCTCTCTCTCTCTCTCTCTCTCTCTCTCTCTCTCTCTCTCTCTCTCTCTCTCTCTCTCTCTCTCTCTCTCTCTCTCTCTCTCTCTCTCTCTCTCTCTCTCTCTCACACGACACACACCTGTTCCTTGATACGCACTTTGCTCCACTTTGGAACAGTTTTGCAGGTAGGAAAAAGAAATTGCAGGTGAATACAGGTTATATATAATTCCTCTTTGTGAGATGTTTACGGTTGGTCTAGAAATCCGTGATAAGTAGCTCATGAATCACAGCTTGTCTTAATCCGTTAATATTCTTTACTATCATCTCTTTCGCGCTTCATCAAGAGAGGAGGAGGAAAAGCTTTAAGATCCTTCGTGGCAGGAAAAAGATTACGTACTTCCATCTAGTAAATCGTGTTTTTCGTCTTTTTTTTTTTTGGCTTATTGTTTTTGGTGTTTATTTTTGTATGTATTAATGCAGATATTTCAGTGTGTTATAAGCTTTCCTTCCCATCAGAGACAAACTGTACTTAGTTGTTGTTGTTTCTTGTAAGTTGTGTCCTCTAGGTCATCAGGGAGAATTGTGTTGGTCTTGTGTTTTCTTTTTCTGTTTTTGTTCAGATAGTTCAGTATATCATAATCATTTACGTGATGGCCAATACATACACACACACACACACACACACACACACACACACACACACACACACACACACACACACACACACACACACACACACACACACACACACACACACACACACACACTAATCTTAAGCCTTCTCCCAATCCCCATATGTATATTTTCAGTATGTATGTTCTGCAATTCCTAATAAACCGTATACTATTATTATTATTATTATTATTATTATTATTACACACTCACACACACACACACACACACACACCCGGTAGCTCAGTGGTTAGAGCGCTGGCTTCACAAGCCAGAGGACCGGGGTTCGATTCCCCGGCCGGGTGGAGATATTTGGGTGTGTTTCCTTTCACGTGTAGCCCCTGTTCACCTAGCAGTGAGTAGGTACGGGATGTAAATCGAGGAGTTGTGACCTTGTTGTCCCGGTGTGTGGTGTGTGCCTGGTCTCAGGCCTATCCGAAGATCGGAAATAATGAGCTCTGAGCTCGTTCCGTAGGGTAACGTCTGGCTGTCTCGTCAGAGACTGCAGCAGATCAAATAGTGAAACACACACACACACACACACACACACACACACACACACACAGACACACACATGTTGTTCCTTATAGTTCCTTTGTGATGCAAGTGAGTCTGGGAACATAAATAGCTAAAGTCACAAGTCGCCATCAGTGTCGTTAACTAAGAGTGATGATGATAGATGGCAGCATGGAATTATATGTGTGTGTCTGTGTGTGTGTGTTTGTCTTCTTTCCTCCCACGGCCAATGTCAGAATGATGTTATTCACTGCGGAGATTGAAATATTGTCCACTTGTTATTCGACCTTGTACATTATTCATTATTAAGTTGAGTGATCCTGCACCGTGAACAATGAAATTTATCACGATGCATTAAGTAAAAATCGGTTTTAATTTGACGTAATATGAAACAGTGAGGCGGAAAGGTATTGATCTATAACCAATAAATCCGTAATGTTTGATTTAGTACTGGATAGTTTTTGGAGTTAGAGCGACCATTTTGCATAGTGATTTTGCTACTCTTGCTGTATGGGGCTGAAAGTGCAATGAAGTTGTGTTGGCCATGAGAAGGACAGCGAGGGGCAGCGTGCACACCAGGTGGCTGCTTCTCGGCGTTGCGAGGCGCGAAGGAAGATGTTGGATTAAAACTCGTAATGAAAGGATAATGTGAAAAATTTATTAGGTACACAACTTCAGGCTCACGCACTCTTCTCTCTCTCTCTCTCTCTCTCTCTCTCTCTCTCTCTCTCTCTCTCTCTCTCTCTCTCTCTCTCTCTCTCTCTAATAAAAGAAAAAAAACTGAATGCAAACAAAAAAGTTGTGTATTTGCTTTCCTTAGCTTTATTTGCTTTGTTTTGTTTGCTTTTGTCGTGAAGGTAATGAATTCAGAAGGATTGTACTTATATTATAGTTCACTTACATAATTGTTCATATTTATATAATTTGATAAAATTGTTAATTTTCACATAATACTGATACATGTATAAGTATATATGTGAGCACCTGTATGTGTACAATTGATGTTTATATATGTATGTATACGTGTGTGTATATGTGTATCTATGTGTATATGTATGAGAATATGTATAAGATTATGTATGCAAATGTGTGTTGTGTGTGTGTGTGTGTGTGTGTGTGTGTGTGTGTGTGTGTGTGTGTGTGTGTGTGTGTGTGTGTTTCTCATACACTGGCTGCAACTCTATCCATTTAGTTCGTATATTTTTCCTTATATTTAGCGGCTACTAACACAGCAGGGCACATAATTCATAGGGGGCTCAGAGTTCAATGGAAAAGGGAAACTGTATATTGAATTAATTTGTATTGTCATTATGAGAAGCCAATAAAACAATCAATCAATAAAATTCTCTCTCTCTCTCTCTCTCTCTCTCTCTCTCTCTCTCTCTCTCTCTCTCTCTCTCTCTCTCTCTCTCTCTCTCTCTCTCTCTCTCTCTCTCTCTCTCTCTCTCTCTCTCTCTCTCTCTCTCTCTCTCTCACACACACACACACACACACACACACACACACACACACACACACACACACACACACACACACACACACACACACTTACACACACACAATGGAGACAAAGCACACGTCAGCCCAGCGTACAAAGACTCACAAAAAGGCCGTCAATAATCTACTTCGCATCCATTCCGCTTCTCTTAAGTCCTCCCTTCTCCATGCCGTCAGAAGGAGGCCACGAAGCCCATACTAAGGCCCCCCACCGAGACTCAGCCAATATTGATAGCCTGACGTAATACGCAGAGAGAGAGAGAGAGAGAGAGAGAGAGAGAGAGAGAGAGAGAGAATCTAATTTCGTTCTATACTACCGCATTATATCGACTGCGGTACACAAGATATATCAGAAGCTTACAGGACGATCCATTTTGGTTGTCCAGACGTAACAGAGTCCAGAAAAGAAAAGATATTTGGAAAGACAGGATTCTAGTGTGCCAGGACTCCCCGGGATGAGCACAGACTTGCGATTTTTTTTATTTTATGAAGGCTTTGCTATGTAAAAAGAAATCCTTACGTTAGCATGAAGACGACCTTGAGTCTCGCGTGCCGGGGAAGAGAAAAAAAAAGTTGAATAGATTGTTATTGTTTGAGAGTGTGCGGTGGTTCTTGTGGTGGGTGCGTAACAAGGAACTGAACCCTTTAAAGATTTGATGTGACACTGGCATGCATGGCTCGGTAGTTTTGAAAATATTTGATACTGCTTGACCAATACCACGTTGTTTACTTGTTCTGTAGTATATTTCTCCTACGCTTATTATATATATATATATATATATATATATATATATATATATATATATATATATATATATATATATATATATTGCATTTCCTTTGTAACACTATTCTTTTATATAGATTTAGTACATTTCTTGATCTAATACTAATTTTTCATATGTATTTATTGGATTCTCTTGTGTAACGCTATATTTCATTAATATTTATTGCATTTTCTAGTGTAATGCAATGTTTCACTTCTATTCCCTGCATTCTCTCGGCCAAAGGTATCTTTATGTTTCTATTTATTGCATTTCCTTGAAGCGCTTATGATCGACCTGCGACACATTGGACCATTCCTTTCTTATTGGGATTTATTTTCATTTCGGTGCTCACTGCTCTTTTCTGAGATTCGTTCGAGGCAACTTTGTTCATAAAAGGAAACTTACGACATGGACAGTAGGCAAGAGCAATATCCTACCCTGTCGATTCCGATATTGTTCATGGAATGGAAAAAGGGTCCGCTTGATGCTCCTGCTTCGCCTCCAATGAGAGAGAGAGAGAGAGAGAGAGAGAGAGAGAGAGAGAGAGAGAGAGAGAGAGAGAGGGAGAGAGAGACACCCCAACGTCCCCACAAGCGGCTCTTACCTGTACACAATGTGAGTGATATCTTCAGATTGAAATGTAGTTTATATATAAAGAGTAACTTCAAAGGTCACATACAGCAACAAAATCAGTAGAGGTTCACCCGCAGAACACTTTATTTTCTGTCCTCTTCCCAATCAACAGCCTCACCACCTGCAGCTCTGAAACAACTGATTTTATTGGGCAGCCTTTGGAAATTTATGTATAGGATGTTTGATGCAACACCATCTTGTATTAATTCAACCTGAATGTGTGTGTGTGTGTGTGTGTGTGTGTGTGTGTGTGTGTGTGTGTGTGTGTGTGTGTGTGTGTGTGTGTGTGTGTGTGAATTATAGTAGTAGTAGTAGTAGTAGTGGTAGTAGTAATTGGAGGAGGATGAGGAGGAGAAGGCGAAAGAGGAGGAGGAGGAAGAGGAGGAGGAGGACTAGTAACAATAGCAGCAGCAGCAGAAAAAGTAACCGTTGCAGGTACGAGTAGTGGTAGTAATGATATTGACAAGGTATGTACAGTATGGTCGTGATGAGAGTAAACTAATTAGTAGAATAATCAGGAATAGTGATCGTGCATGGTTGTTACTGCCTTACTAGTGAAATTTGCAATAACCAATATCATCATCATCATCATCAGCAGCAGCAGCAGCAGTAGTAGTAGACTTTGATAATATTCAGAAATATCTTATAAAACGTGAGGAAAGCCAAATACTGTGAAGGGAAGTTCGGTCTATCCATGTCGGCAACTCACGGTTGATGAAATTTAAACTCCACCTCCTGTAAGTTTTCTTGATTTATTAATAGTTTTGTTGTTTGGGAGAGGACGGAGAGGCGAGGGTTAGAGTAAAGTGAAAATTGTTAAACTTTCCACACTTCAGAATTAACTTCTTGTCGAGTTTCGAAGATAAATGTGAACCTTTTTCAGATGAGGATGAAAATAAGGTGAAGGCTGCAATAGCTTCTCGTGTTGGTTGGTTTGTATTTTGAAAGTTTAGTGGTGTGCAAACGTGCTGATTATTTTACAAAGCTATGCATGTAGTTTGTGTGTGTGTGTGTGTGTGTGTGTGTGTGTGTGTGTGTGTGTGTGTGTGTGTGTGTGTGTTTTGCGTGATTCGCCACGCTCATCAGGAACACATGCTGGACTTGAGATCACCAGTTATGTCCTTCCCGCGAGAGTTTAGACCTCATATTGTCCGATTTATGAGTAAAGCTGAGGTCTTTTCCACACCACACGCGCCGTCTTGTTATAGGACAGCAGTTGCTCGCTCATCAGTTCAAACATCTGAGGAATTATTGGGGGGTGCAAACAACAACCTTCCTTCTTACATGGTACAGTGGAACCATGCGTTCCAAGCACACGGGTTCGAATCCTGTCTACGGTCCGAGTGTAGATTGAGCTTCCTCACTTGGGGCAACGGTTTCCTAGCGGGTGGGCTTTGAGATAAGAGGTACCCCAAAAATTGCCCCCTTTAGCCCATAAATTCTCGTGAAAAGCCCACATGGTATAAAAAAAACAAATAAAAAAATAAAAATAAAAAGATGAATAAAGGAGAATATTTTATCAGTTAGCGAAAATTGTTAGTGAAGTGTGTGTGTGTGTGTGTGTGTGTGTGTGTGTGTGTGTGTGTGTGTGTGTGTGTGTGTGTGTGTGTGTGTTCAATACTGAGAGAAGGTGGGGAAGCAGGTGGAAAGTAAGGGAAGGAAAGTAAAGGTAGATAAAAGTTGGCAACCCAAAAATATAGCGACCTCTTATGGATAGTGGTGATGGTTATGTTAATATTGGTGGTGGTGACGATAATAGCATCAATAGTGGTGGTGGTGGTGGTGGTGGTAGCAGTGGGTAGCGCCATCTGTGCGCGTGACTGAAATCGTTGAAGCAGTCAGAACGATTTCGTGACATGTTTGTGTTCTTCGCAGCCATACCAATGTGTGTGTGTGGGTGTGTGGGTGTGTGTTTGTGTGTGTGTGTGTTTGTGTGTCATAACTTTTTTTTTCTTTTCTTTATCTGTGTATTTTTTTTTTTTTTTTTTTTATGTGCGTATGATTGCTTGGACTGATGAGATATACATAATATTTTTTCTCGTCTTTCCGCTTGTCAATCTGCGTAGAGACTTGTCCGTGTTGTTGTATTCTTGTGCAATTCAAAGTAACAAATGAATATGTAATGCATCCAGGACCTGCGGCATAAGAAGTGTGGTCGCAGTGGGCTGGGGAAGGAATGCGACAAATAAGGTCTCGCAGCAGTGACGCCGTGGTATTGGCAGCAGAGATATAAAAGTTGATCCCACGTTCAATACCAGATTTAAGGCTACCGCTGCGTCAGTAAAAAAAAAAAAAAAAAAGTGTCATTCTGCGCTATGCTTCTCTGCCGTCTCCGCCTACGATAACTTTGAAGGTAAGTTGTGATTGTCTGGCGGGATCGTGACGTCACCCTGTGTTGGTTATTCATGATGGGTCAAGGTGAGTCGCCTTCACTACCATCATTCACACCGAGACGGAAGGTGTTCCAAGTGTCACTGGCTGTAGTTCATTAATTCATGAGTGCGTTCTCGTTACTTACTTTTGGCTAAGTGACTGACAGCACCAGAAAAGAAACTAGATTTGTTTTGGTTTGGGAAGTTAAAAAAAAAAAAATAAATAAATGAATAAGAAAAAAAAAACAATACCACATGAACTTTGCTATGTAGTAGTTTCGTTTTATTTTCACCCATTTATTTATTCATTTAAACGATTATGGCATTTTCTTTCTTTGCGTTGTATTGCAGACAATGGATGAAAATTATAGGATTCCTTTTTCGCATTGTCACAGAATCAGTATCGATGTGCATGTCCATCTTAAAATTCACATGTTTGTTGCTTAGTTACTATAATAATACTCTCTCTCTCTCTCTCTCTCCACTCACTTGCTTCCTTTGTGTTGTATTAGTGCCATCGATGAAAAAGTAATCAGATCGCTCTTTGTTTAGGGTTGCTGAATGTAATACGAGATGCATTTGATAACAGTAATATCGTTTTACATTTATTTTTGCTTTTGCTTCACATGTTCCAACAACATTTCTTGCTCGTATGGCTTCAATCTGGGTATCATCATATGTCGATTGCATGTTATGAAACTACATAAGCATTAGGAAACGAATAGTACATCATAAAACTGTGTAATTGCTATTTTATGCATGGAGATTTGTGTGAATAACTGTCATTGATGCATTCAGGCCAAGCTTTCAAAAGTTTCTCTTCATATGACAGTCGGTAAAGTGCTAGATGAGCTGCGAAAAAAAAAATGAAAAAGCAAATGAGCAGTAAAGTTTAAAAATCAGAAATGAGTTCCCGAGTGGTGAGAATGAACTGGCGTGTTTTCATGACTCGCTTCCTCCGGTTTGCACATGTACAGCAAGCAGTTGATATTAGTAATAGTAACACACCTTTTGTTTTTTAAACATATTCAAACTACACACTGACAATAAAGAAAGCGATGCAATAAAAGGACTCAATAAAATAAAGGAATATGAATAAGCACATAATATATAAGAACCCCGTCTGTCTTTAGCACTCATTACAAACTTTCTACATTTCATGCTATAACATTACCTCCTAACTCTCTCCGACTATCAATACAAACACTCATGGAGATTAGAAACAGAAAAGGACAAGAACACGATCACATTAAGCTCCAGGCCTCAGATTAAAGCTCAGTATATCATGGATGGCATTACAGTTTGCATAGGAATCGGCATTACGGTCGAGTCGAGACGAGGGAGACGTGCAGGGGGCGGGAACCACGCGAGTCCTACTAAGCGTCTTGGCGGAAGGTCGCTCACTCCCTTGCCATTCTCCGCCGGGCAATCGGTGCTTAACTGAGGCGATGTGCGAGCGGCGACGTTATCACCCACGCCAGGCAGTAGCGGCGGGCGAGAGGGAAGCTGCCGGAAATAGGGAAAAGAAGGGAGAAGCTATAACATGTTAGATACTTTTTACATATCTAAGATAGCAATACGAGGGATGGAGTGTCGTAACTGAGGCGACGCTGCTGCTACGGGGTGTGATATCAGCTGTAAGGACAACACAACGACCTTCAGGAAATTATGGCAGATGTGATTGTAGCTTAGGGTGTGGGGGGGAAAAGAGAGAGAGAGAGAGAGTGTGTGTGTGTGTGTGTGTGTGTGTGTGTGTGTGTGTGTGTGATGCTTAAAAGTTAAGAGAAGAAAAACAAATGAATAGTAATGGCTTCTTGATTTGTTGATATCCATGCACTCGTTGCCTTTCGTCCATCCTTAACGTCTTGATCATAAGCAGTCTCTCATTATATTATGTTTGTTTTACTTCCTCCTTATCGTCTTTCTATTTATCTTCTTTTTTATCGTCGTCTTCCTTTCGTTTTTCCTTCACTTTCACCAACTCCTCTTCTTCCTTTTCTTCTTCCTCTTTCTACTACTACTGTCTTTTCTCCTCCTTCTCCTCTTCCTTCTCGTACCTTCCAAAATCGTCTCCCCTAGTAGTCTTCCTTAGCGGCACTGAAGACATACGTACTTGCAAGGATAAGATCACCAATGAAAGAAAGAGAAGAAGCATCGTAGGCTCACGGGACCCGGTATCGCATCAGGGCTCCGATATCCAGACGAATGGGTCCCACGTGGCTGTAAACACTGGTGGCTGCAGGAGGAAGGAAGGTGTGCGAGGCTGCTATATCGAACCCGTGTCACGACTTGTTATTGTCGCCTTTTCCGCTCCATATTCATTCTCAGCTGGCGGGAATAAGTCTCCTCTTTTAGTAACCTTGAAATGTTTGACCAGAAAAAGTTTTACTCAGATAATTAAAGGTGCTAGAGTTTAGGTTTTAGAGGTGTTGTGACGTTCTTCTTTTCATGATTAACTTTTAAATGAGTGATTTATTTTGCTTTCTACTTCATAGTTCGCAATACAGATCGAGTGGGAAAGGTGAGGGCAGAAGACAAGAAACTTTCGTGACCTTAGAAATAATGTCGAAGATACCGAATAGGTTGAATTTTGTTTCATTTGTCTTCGTTCAGTCATGCAACATTAAAGGGAAAACTAAAAGTGAAAGAAGGAACTGCAAAACAAAAGTCTTATTTCCTAGGAGCCTCAGTCTCCTTAAAAAAAAAAAAAAAAAACTTCCCTCCTGATAGAGGAGTAAGTCTTGTCCCGAGGCAACCTGTTCCTGGAGGAAATATAGACCCACTGTAATCTAAAAGGCTTACCAAAAAGTCACTTTGCCAGGAATTCAGCGAGGCGGGCTGCAAGTGGAGGCAGCACGCCGCTGTGCGTCCTCTCTTTCAATTTTCAAAATTTATATCAAACCAGGACACTATAACCTCGCCAGGGAAAACAAAGAAATTTTTTTTATATGCTGCAAAAAAATATTATATGCACTTTCCTTAACGTTTCGTAGACGCAGTTTTTAGAGGAAATGATGGGGCGTTAGTTTACAGGATGCATTTTTCTTCCCGGAGCGTAGCGCTGGAGGACATAACGACAGGACACCGGGACACAAGAGCGGGGAAAGCAGACCTGAGACCCAGGGGACCCGCCACGCTGCTCCCGAGGGCACCACCACCTACACACATCACCACCCCTTCTACCACCCACCACCCACCCACATATCTCCACTCCCTCGACCCTTCCAACCCTCTTCTCTTTACTGGATCCTGTTACATTTTTTTATTTTTGTTTTATTTATCTTTACGTGACTTCTTTTTTATTATTTTCTCTTTATTGCCTCACCATCCAAACTCCCTCCCTTTTTATAACATGTAGTTTTATGCTGCGTTTTATCCTAATTCTCTCGTAGCTTCCCCAATGTCCCCGCCACTCCCCTCCACCCACGTCTCTTCCATCGCCTCTCTCGCCGTCCACTTTAATTTTTCACCTTGTTTGTTAATTAAATTCTTCTTTCTGATTCTTCCGGCATCACATTCTCGCATTTTATTTCTCTCTCTCTCTCTCTCTCTCTCTCTCTCTCTCTCTCTCTCTCTCTCTCTCTCTCTCTCTCTCTCTCTCTCTCTGCTTGTTTTAATATTTCCTTTCCTTTCTCCGCTCCTAACATCCTTTTTCTCTCCTTTCTCTCTTACCTCTTCCTTCTTTCTTTACTTTCTTCCTTTTTTTCTTTTTATTGGGTCATTTTTCTTTATCTTCCTTCCTTCCTTCCTTCCTTCCTTCCTTCCTTCCTTCCTTCCTTCCTTCCTTCCTTCCGTCCGTCCTTCTTTCCTTCGTTTCTCCCTTCTCACTTTCTTCACTTATTCATCCATTCCAACTTACCTTCCCTCCTTCCTTTTGCCTTATTTTTATTCTTTTATTTTCTTCTCTTCTTTGCTCCTCCACGCTTCACGGTCCCCTGCTCGCCTCTCCTTTTCATTACTCTCTCTCTCTCTCTCTCTCTCTCTCTCTCTCTCTCTCTCTCTCTCTCTCTCTCTCTCTCTCTCTCTCTCTCTCTCTCTCTCGTCTTTCATTCCTCCACATCTTTCCGGTTCTCTCGCCTCTGCTCTCTCAATTTCCTACAAGTTTTCTCTTCCTGCCACCTTCTCCTCCTTTCTATCCTTCCCCATTTCCTCTTCTTCTTTTCCTCATTTTCTTTGTTTCGCCATAAGAGCAAAACTTCTGATGTCCACCTAAGGTAATTTGTGTTTTCATAGTTTGTGTTTTTTGCTTCTAATTTTTCATTGGTCGTTTATTACTGTAGTTATTATCATTATTACTGTAATGGTAGTAGTTGTTTGTTGTTGCTAGTTGTCAGGTCTTTTATCTTATGGTTATGAATATTGTTGCAGTGTTGTCGTAGTGTTGTACCTGTTCTTCATGTCGTTTGTTGCAGTTTTGTTTGTATTGCTGTCATTTTCTTTTTTTTCAATGGTGAGGTTATAATTCATATTGTGCCAAGCGTGTGATACAAAACGTTCCCTTTTTTCTGTTGTATGTTAGAGAAAATGTATTAATTCACGCCCTTTGCAGTTGGATAGAAGATGAATGGCGAGGAGAATTTTTGCTGCTTTTAACCTTTTATGGCCAGTTTGTTAGTGAATACGTGTAAAATGAGGAGTTTTTGACAAATAAGAGGTGGTTTTTAAGAAGCCATATTTTCTCCTATACTCTTCCTTTCCTCCTCCTCCTCCTCCTCCTCTCTCCTCCTCCCATTCACAGTCCTTTACGTCCGTCTCTGTGTTTTCAGTGCAGGCAAGCAAGGTTACAGTTGCTCGCCTCGATTCAGCACTGTTTTCACGACAAATACTCGGCATGCCGTGACTGGTGTTTGTGCAGCGGCTTCGTGGCCCGAAAGGATATGCTAGTGAGTGCAGGAATAGTCTATTGTTCACGGGGAAGTATGTGTACGCCTGCCTTCGTTATCTCCTGAATGGCAAAGATGCAATAATAGTCATGAGCTGGCTGATTTATACTAGTGTTTCTGATGAAGTAATCTATCTGACTGCAAACTGGGACTTCATTTCTCGTGTGTATGTGTGTGTGTGTGTGTGTGTGTGTGTGTGTGTGTGTGTGTGTGTGTGTGTGTGTGTGTGTGTGTGTGTGTGTGTGTGTGTAAAAGTCATCAATTCAATAGGCAAAATCAACATTGTTTAATGAGTATATCCTAGGAAGCCTCAGGTGGATCAAAACTGTTTCATGCTTATGTGAGCACATGAAATATATATGCATGTCTAGACACATGAGCGATATATCACTAATACTAAAAAGCCTGCAATGAATGAAGCTTGGTGCTGATAACCTTAAACTCTTCAGTATCGTGACGAATCTCTATATTCATTCTGCTTACAATTTGGTGACTTTATACAGCTTCAGAAACTTATGTAGGGAATGAAAATAGTAAAGACTGTGGCCACTAATCTTCTGAGCCCCATAGATCCTTTCTAATGTCAATAAAATCGTTTAATCGTACACAAAACTTACGGTAAAAATGCGTCCTAATATTGAAAGAGATAAACTGAAAAGAAGGCAGCGACTTTGTTCAATTATTTGCTTGATATTAAGTGAACCATCGTTTTTCATTTGTATAGTCGCAAATTTTAATAATGAACCGAAGTTAAATTATTATTGTGCTTCATTATTCATTTTGCGCGAGTGGAAGTTCCCTTAGGAAGACTTTCCCGCCCTCCGCCCTTGCCCTGTAAGTCACATTTTATGATACGTATTAATTCAGGTTCTCCGCGTGTCAGCGCTGTAAAAATCTGAATGAATCACCTAAATCCCCGCAACTCCGCTGTGAAGGCCATTTCTAAAATACTATACCGACACTTTATATTTATTTTTTTCTTTACCGCGTGATGATATAATAAGGCAGTATAGTAAACGCCTAACCTACATTTTATTTTGATACAGGTAAGGATACATTATTATCAAAAGGCGTTAGAGTCAAATGATAAACGCCCGTCATTGCGAGACGATGGATCTTCAAATCATCAGGCTCAAGGCAACGTAGACCGTAATCATTGAACTGCTAATGATAAAGTCACCCTTATTAATTGAGTAACCGTTGAATGTATGAGTGAGTGAAAACAAAGCTATACACAAAATTAAAGAAAGATAAACTATCACCACTCGTGCCGTCAATGATGCGTTTCAAAGTCAATCTCCGAACTTGAACAAAATTAATATCATAAATTGAAGAAAAGGCTGTAACAGTGAAAGAGACCATAACAAAATCACATCATTGTAGTAAGGTGCATTCAATCCCAGCACATTCTGTATGTAAGAGGTACACTGGCTAAGGGCAACAAAAAACAAGACAAAAAGCCCAGTGAGGTGTCAATCCGTCAATGTAAAAAACTGAGGGATTATTCGAAATTGGAGAATAAGTATCTTGAAACATCCCTTCGTGAAATAATCTGCTATAACACAAACCGAGGCATAAAGTTTCTATCTGTGAACTGCATCAACACAGTAAACTAGAGGAATGGTGACAACGAACTCCCCAAGACCTGATGATGACACTCATTCCTCGTCTCCTTTCCTCACGTGTGCCATTCATCCTTTCCACCCTTTCTCTCCCCCACTGCATCTCGCTCACTCATAATCGCGCCAGTCTCCATCCCTTCTATTCCTACCCTCTCTTCTCTCTTCCCATTCACCGAAACCTCATTTCTCTGCACGGATTTTCTTCGTTATTTTTTTTTCATTCATTTCGCATTTGTCTCCATTTTTCTCCTTGGCTCCACTGTGTCTCTTCCCGCATTGCCATCTCAGCTTATCACTCCGCCATTATTATGAGATCTCATTAGTCAACCTCATAACGCCGCAGCGACAAAATATAATCGCTATGCAAATAACAATCGCTCTTTTATTCAGGAGGTTTTTGATGTATGAGGAAAAGCCTCGTACTGCAGGAAAAAAAGGAAAACAATTAGTTAACACCACAACACTTTCACTAGAATGGTATTAGCGTATTTTCAAGGCAAAGTTGATTATCTCTTACTTGTTTCAATGTGTGTGTGTGTGTGTGTGTGTGTGTGTGTGTGTGTGTGTGTGTGTGTGTGTGTGTGTGTGTGTGTGTGTGTGTGTGTGTTTTATTTGAGGGGGAGAAGTTGAATATACTTTAATTTTTTTTTCAGATTTTTTTTAGAACACGTGATTGGAAAGGAATTGTGAAATTGCTTCCTCACTCATGAAAAGTGTGTTTTTTTTTTTTTTTTTTTTTTTTTTTTACAGTAAGGCAGCGCCTGTAGGCACACTTGAAGAGTGTATGGGAAGCGCTGTTCAGCTTCCGCTCATTAGTGGCGCAGGCAATTTTATTTATAGTGGTACGCATATTAGAGCCCATATCACCCCCGAAGCTCATCTTGGGTGTAACCACCTAGAACCTGGGTATCATGGTGACATGTAGGTAACTTTAAACCACTCGACAAATGGCAAAGTGTTTAAGGCTGTACGTGGTGGGATTCGAACCTACGCGTGGACGTCTGCCCAATCCCACGCTCACCACCTTATCCACTACGCCACCGCACACACGTGTGTGTGTGTGTGTGTGTGTGTGTGTGTGTGTGTGTGTGTGTGTGTGTGTGTGTGTGTGTGTGTGTGTGTGTGTGTGTGTGCGTGCGTGTGCGTGAAAGGAGGAACTTAAATAAATTGTTTTATTTTAGTTTGCAAGAACAAAAACTAAAACATGAATTTCAACTGAACATGAAAATTAAAGGCTGCAGTTTTTAAGCGTCCCAGCAGAAGAATTAAGAGCTAAGCAGATAACGTTGGGTCCTGAAGTTGCCTGTTCATTCCTACCCGCCTTAAAGAGTGTACATTGGAAAACCGTAAAGAGACAGAGGAAGGCACGCTGTTCCTGACGTAAGTGGTGACCAGGGATTAAAGAACTCGTGGTAATAGTCACTCCTGCAGAAGAAAGCCTGGCTAGATATGAGAATGAGTTGCAGGTATTGTGCAGCAGGGACAAAGGATTGGGAGGGGAAGGCATGCAGCTAACAAGTTCAAAAGTGCAGTAACCGTAAAAACTAACGGCGGATACCAGGCGACGCAATATCCTGAAAAAATGCAGGAGATTAGAAGAAACTGACTATTATGAACAATGTTTCCGTGTGAGATGGAATTAAGCAATCTATATCTAAAACACATGAACTTGTATTGGTTTGACATCTTGAGATACGAACAAACCTAATAGAAATTTTGTCCTCATGCGAAAAACAAATAGAAATATTGTTGTAGAAATGAATGAATAGAGAAATACGTAAATAAATTTGAAACTGTAAATTTTCATACATAGTAAAAAAAAAGGTAATACTGAAACCAAATAATGGATAAAAGATAGGAAGATAAAAAGAATGATAACGCATAAGCTTCACAAAGAAAAGCTAAACAACTTCAGTGTCTAAGTTGCTAAAGACTTGATGCAGAACTTTCTTAGTGGCAATAAAAGAAATGGACACTATTAAAAGACTCGTGCAGCTTCTATCGCTACACAAACTTTAAGTGAGTGTTGGAAAGGTCAGGTGTTTAAATGATAAAGAGACGTAAGGTTTACCAGCACAAGCCAGGACGCTACCACTCTCTCTCTCTCTCTCTCTCTCTCTCTCTCTCTCTCTCTCTCTCTCTCTCTCTCTCTCTCTCTCTCTCTCTCTCTCTCTCTCTCTCTCTCTCTCTCTCTCTCTCTCTCTCTCTCTCTCTCTCTCTCTCTCTCTCTCTCTCTCTCTCTCTCTCTCTCTCTCTCTCTCTCTCTCTCTCTCTCTCCTCCTTGTTTTCCATCCTGTCTATTTCCTCGCCTTCCTCGCCTTCTCCGTCTTCCTTCTCGTTCTTCACTTACTCCTCTTCCTCATCCTCCTCAACGTCACACCAAAAGACTTCACGAGCTCTACAGGTTAATGACTCAGACGTGAGATAATTGAATCCTTGTGCCGAAGAGAAAGTTTAGAATTATGGAGGCGGCGAGAGGGACCGCTTGGTTATTATTTTTCCGTCATGCTGTAATAGCTTTAGATTTTTTTTTTTTTTCACCCACACAACCTCCAAAGTGCCCAGACTCTTCCCCAGTAAAAGGACTCCCTGATTGGTCCTGAGCATCGCCCCTGAGAGAAAGTTTATGTGTATATTGTTGTGCTGGACTTGATTTTCCAGCGTGGGAGTCTTGCAAGGAGTTAGAGACTTGAAAGAGATGCCTTAAAATGTGTTCGTATTTCAGCTTCGCATTTTAGCTCTTAAACACACACACACGCACGCACACACGCATCCAGAAGCACACACACACACACACACACACACACACACACACACACACACACACACACACACACACACACACACACACACACACACACACACACACACACACACACACAAACACACAACATTCCACTTGTAGGAACTGAAATCTCTCTCTCTCTCTCTCTCTCTCTCTCTCTCTCTCTCTCTCTCTCTCTCTCTCTCTCTCTCTCTCTCTCTCTCTCTCTCTCTCTCTCTCTCAGGGAAAGGTGATATGTCATATTTTCTTTTTTTATAACTTTTTTGTGTTTTATAATTCGTGTATATTCAATTTGTCTTTATATAAATGTGTGTTTTTTTTTCAGATCGGTAAAGTTTCTCCGTTTTTTCGCAGTTTCATTAAAAATATTGTTATATGATTTGAAACCGTGTCCTATTGTGTCGGTATTATGAAGGAAGAGGTGGCTTTGCTAAATGACTAAACTCTCTTTTCTTTTAATTTGAGGTAAGTTGAGTAAATTGTATCTCTCTTCCTTTTTCTTACTCTTATTTTGACCTCAATATTACGTTTTTTTTTTATATATATATATTTTTATTTTCCTACAAAGCCAGTGCCTGTGGTGCGAGGAAAATGATGAAAGTAAAAAAAAAAAGTGCAAGCAGATTTTCTATATCAAGTGTGAAATAATGAACAGTGGAGTCATTGGCATTCTGTGGTGAAACATCTAGAGTCGGGAAAGTAGTGGGTATTGCTGCATCAGTCCGAAAGATACAGAAAATTCGCCAACCTGTAACACTGACCTCTGATTGACATAATAGAGTCGCAGTTTTTAAATATACTTCCATAGATACTAACACTAGAAAAAAAAAAAGACGAAATTTGCAAAAACATTCCAATACAAACAAAACCAAATATTCGATTATAAAAACTACATTTCATAACACTTTCAAATTTTCGTTACAAATGTAGAAAATTTATGCGAACAACACCCACCTCTGAACAAAAGCACTCGCGATATAACACAGAAAGACAGAAAATTGCGATGACTAAGAGTATATTCGGGTATGATGGAACTGGAGGGGGCAAGAGCACGACTTTCAGTGATATTGGAAGTCAGAGTGCCAGAATGGGCGGGAGAAAGGGATGGGAAGAGAATGCAAGGATTAGAACATGCGAGGAGGGATAGTATGCAAGGACAGGGATATATGTGGAGTCTTCTATTGTGGCCATTCCTGTGGGAGAGGTGTTAGGAGAAAGCGTCAGATATGAGAGAGAGAGAGAGAGAGAGAGAGAGAGAGAGAGAGAGAGAGAGAGAGAGAGAGAGAGAGAGAGAGAGAGAGAGAGACCAGCGATATATTCTGACATTTACAGCGGTTTCATCCCCATTATCCCCAGCCATGGAGGAGACGTGGCGCTAGAGCGAGTGTTCCGCCGCCTCCCCTAATGGCCGCCACCCTTCCCAGGCGCTGCTTGGGCCACACAGGGGAAAGAGTAGGAAGGGGGTGAGAATGAGAGGACGCTGGACTGGCCACCTGTTTTTCACCCTTTCCTCTTGCCTTAAACACTCCAGTATTTATGTCTCTTATCTTCAGTTGTTCTTATTATTACCCTTAGTTCTTTTTTGCCTATTAATTTCTTTATCCTTTTTTCTCTCCATTTTTTTTTTAATGCATTCAGTATCATGAGGCATTTTCCTATTCATTCTACTTACAATTTGGCGATTCTATACAGCCTCAGAAACTTATGTAGGGATTAGAATAGTGATGACTGTGTCAATTAATCTTCTGACCTCCATATACCCCTTCTAATGTCAATTCAATCGCCTAATCCTACCCAAACTCATGGAAAAAATACATCCCAGTATTGAAGGCGTTTATTCTTTTGTGGGGTGTTAGATAAGTCTTTTATTGTGTCTTATTTTTTTTCTTACCTGCAGTTGTCTTTATTAATGTGTCGAGGTCTTTTTGTCTCTTCATTTATTAATAGTTTGCTTTTAACTCGATTTATTTATTTTTTCTTTTTATACCATGTGGGCTTTTCAGAAGAACTTATGGGCTAAATGGGATACTTTTTGTGGTACCTCCTATTTCAAAGCCCACCCGCTAGGAAACCGTTGCCCAGAGTGAGGAAGCCCAACCTACACATGGACTATGAACAGGATTCAAACTGGTGCGCTTGGAGATCCCTCGGACCCCAACCCACGCATAGTTCCACTGTGCCACGGCGGCCCAGTGGTTATCTTTCACTATTATTACTATTATTATTTTTATTTACTTATTGATTTTATTCCTTTTTTTTCGTCTGCACTCGTTCTCTTTCCTATTTTGAGTTGTTTATGTTTTGTGGGTTTCGTATTTGATGCTTCGGTAGGTCTTATGGATATCGGAGAAAGTCTGAGGTACTATATAACTTTCTTTTATCTATATACCAATTCCTTTTGATGGTTCGTGGCAGTAAAGTAAAGTATATGACTGACTTTCAAACCTTTATTACTGCACATTGTTGTTTTACTTATTATGCTGTGATTGTATATTTGATTCGTTTATGGTACAGTTCAAAAGCTCGTAATGCTAAAATAAAGAGTAGTAATAACAAATTGTCAAACGAATAATTGGTGCGCATAGTTTAAACGTATATTTGTTTATGCCGCAATTACAATTAATATTTGTGTATGGTTTTATAAAATTTTACACCCTTTTATTGGCAGTGTTGTTTAAAAAGTAAAAATAAAGGAACAAGAATAAATTGAGTTGTTTTTATCTCTTATTGGTTCGAGGAATATCTATTTTTATTATTAATTTTCGTTATTCCTCACAGAGTTGGATGTCTCTTTAGTGCTTCTCCAATTCGCGTGTACCGTATCGAATGGAGTGCCATCGTGGGTAATTGTTTTTTCCTGAATAGAAACGCACGGAAACCAATGGCACCATCACCTGTCTGTAATTTAAGCGATAGGAAAAAAAAAAACGATGCGGTTGTTAGAACTTTTCATGGCGGAGAAATTGTTGAAGTTAGTGACTACATTGACTCGCTCAGAGTGAAATGTAAACTTTGCGAAATGCCTCGTAAAGAAAGACTGCACTTAGCGAGAGAGAGAGAGAGAGAGAGAGAGAGAGAGAGAGAGAGAGAGAGAGCTATTTTGATTCTTGCTATTCGCGATTCTTCCTTAAATAATATGAAATTCACCAGATGATATTGCTTTCCGGTCGCCTGAGGATAGCTTTGAATGACTAATGGGCACACTGACTGACTTAACTGTCGCCCTGTCAATTGGTAGGAAGGCATGGGGCGGGCTGGGCCTTGAAAGGTGTTGTATACTCGTGAGGAAAGCTCATGAATGACTTTGAAGAATTTAACAATTAAGAACACACTCTCTAGTATTCTTTGTTGTAGTGAATGAAACTGATATTATTTCCTATATTTCTATTGCCAGTTTTCTCATTGATTTAGTAATATATAGAGATATCATGAAGCGAGTAAATTCAATATAATATTCGTATTGATAGATTTGCATATTTTTGTAGCTTTTTAACATACTGTTAAACTTACCTAACGCAACTCTTGTAATAACCTGTAAGAATATATTAATGATATATTTGAGAACTAGTTACTTTTCATTTCCTTTTTAATTAATCTAAAACCAACTAATTGGAAACATACAAAGAAAAAATGACACCGGATTGCCAGAGTTGGATACAAAACTTATTGATAGTGGCGGAGAACAAAACTCAGTACAGTGAATGTAAACACACGAAGTAACACCAAATAGAGCACTGTCAGAGCTCGCTACGCCACTGCCACGTTGGAGGAGACACTTGTACGTTCAACAATATGTGGAGGCAGAGCAAAACGAACAAGAAGAGACGGGGAGCTTGAACCGGGGCGGGAAGGAGAGACGGAGTGGTGGTGTCTGGGGCAGGTTGGCTCAGCACTCGACGCTCAACACTCAGCGCGTGCAATAAGGCGAACAATGGTGCAAATGGACGTACATTAGTAGGCGCCCTCAGCACACTTCCCACCCAGCAATGAGCCTGATGACGAGACGCACTCACCTGGCAAATCTCAGCTAAGCGCCCACCTAGCCGTGACATCATCATCGTGTTAACTCCCCTAACCACCCCCTTCTCTCTCTCTCTCTCTCTCTCTCTCTCTCTCTCTCTCTCTCTCTCTCTCTCTCTCTCTCTCGTTCGTGCTTCCGTGAGAGAAAGGATTAGCGTGTTTGTTTTCACACTTTTTTATGGCTCATCTTTTTGTGGCTCTGCGTGTATGAATGAGGTGTTTTTCTTTCTCATATAATGTTTCTCTCTTTTTGTATTCGTGTGTGTTTTATTTTTTTTCGTGCATTTCATCATCATCAAACGCTTTATTCCCCTATTTTCCTTGTTTTCTGATTTTTCCTTATCTTTTCTTCTTCACTTTATATCTAAAAGTGTTTGTTACATTTCATTCTCTTCCCTCTGTTCTTTTATTTTTGCTTATTTTCTTTTCCTGTTCCCCCTGTTACACTGATCTCCGGGTTGCATTAGTTCCTTGTTCTCATGTTTCGCTTCCTCCACTGTTAGCTGTGTTCTTTCCCCCTGCTGTTCTCATGTTCTCTATTCCTGCCCGCAAGATTGTGTGGAATGCAGTTGTTTTGTCCCTAATGACGCTGCATGTGGAGGGAACACACACACACACACACACACACACACACACACACACACACACACACACACACACACACACAAAATAATGGCCCTCTCTTAGATATATTAGTTTCCACTGGCTGAACATACAACACATTTCCATTTTCTTTCTTTATGTGCTCTGTATATTGTTTATTATCGACTCTAAGATCCGTCATGTCTTTAATATGTTATCTACTATCTATTCTTTATTTTATGCTATGTTTGTATTTATGTTTTCACTATAGCTTTAGTTACTTATCTATTTATCTACAAACATCTTTATTTAATTATCTATATATCAACATATCTATCTATGTTTATGTATTTATCTATCTATTTACCTATCTATCTGTATCTATTTGTGTGCCTTATTTCTTTATCTGTTTTTGCGCCTATTAATATGTCTCCCTCTGTGTCTGATTCTCTGGCTATCTATCTCCTTTTTTATCTCTGTTTATCTTTCAATTTATCTATTCCCAATCTTCCTGTATGTCTATTTGCCTGTCTTTTTATCTTTGCACCTTCTTTTGAATGCTTTTACCTTATTTACCCATGACAAACCAGGCGACAAAAAAGTTTAAAACAGATTATTCTAGGAGGAAATGTACTCTTAAGATGTCACACTTCCTCAACAGATACAGCTTTCAGTAAATCAATCTATATGGCAACAAAGTGCTAGTATAATACGCTAAAACCAACGAAACAGTTTCTGCCTCGAAATATATGAGACTCCAGGGCACTGTATTATTCTGGTGGACATTGCGATACTTACTGAAAGCTTGTAGTAATCTATCCCATTTATTTACTCACTACTTCACGAAGGAGAGTTATCCTTAATTGCGATGCGTTGCGATTCTAATGTATATTTGCGTCAAGATGGAAGTCAAATAGAATAAAGTGTTCGTCATGTCATTTGTTTGACTTTGCTCTCCCTTTTTTTTTTATCCTCATCAATACTTTCTCTGAAATTAATAGTTACAATATCAATAGAATCCGTAGAATTTCACAGCTATAACGTTTGTGTCTCCAACATCCAATAAATAACGCAATTGAAACAAAGAAATATATTCCACGATAAGAAATATATTCCACGATAAATAACGTAGGAAAAGGAAACAGATAAAATGTGTGTCTTCCTTTTTCACGGCCATTATAGCTACCAGACTAGAAACTTTTGAAGGAATTTATTTTCAAGTATTCTTTATTCTTTTCATAGATACTTTATACAAATAAGGCCTTACTAAGAACAAACCTTTCTAAGAATGGCGCCCTATAAAATTCTAAGAACAAACCATGCTCAGAAGATGATGAATCCATAGTTAATGATTTCTTGATACAGTCAGGAAGTGAGTTGTCAATTTGTTGTTAGAGAATATGTGTGTATAGTTTTGTGAGATAAAATTTTCGTGTTTTCTGTTATTCATTTGGAGTTCTCAACATTTAGTAGGAAGTTTTTTTTAAGGAAAAGTTTCACTGTAATAATGAGAACTGTCTCCCAAGTTTTTATTGTTACTGGCATGGCTTCGTGGCCATACACTGCTTCACTTGGCCTCCATATTTGTTTGTTTTTCCTCACACTCTCTCTGCTGTTGCAATCCTATCCTATGGTTCTTTAAGTTAATTACAAATGTTTTCAATTCAGTTTATACAACAAGCACCTCTCGTTTGATCACCCTCTTTATGAAATTACGAAAGATCGAAAAATATGTGAATTACATACAAATATTATTCACATTAAGTAGTGTTTCTTGCAATAAGAGACCAAAGTCATGATTTTTTTTCCAGGAGTGTACCTATAGTGGTCTAACTAACGACATTTGTATCCAATTTTTGCAAGTGATAACAAATTAAAGTTCATTTCGTATCTATCCACTGATGGGTCATGCTGACAATGGAATTTCTATTTTCGGATTTATGTCTAATTATCAGAAATGAGTTAAAAGTTAACAGATATTGGTGAATGATGACAGGGGTAACTGGTCTATACCATACACTGCATCACTGACAGAACAGAATGTTTGCTGTTTTATGTAACTAAATACTGAAACTATTTGTAACTGAAATAATTGGACGTGAATCAGAAGACTGAAATACTGCTGTCAGTCTGACCCATCAGTGGACAGACAGGACATGAATGACTGACTCATCTGCTGCAATGTACATGTACATGACAAGTTGGTAGTTTTGCACCGGCGGTATCTTTCCATTTTTAAGCTATTTATATGCATTTAATTTCAGTTTATGGCTCCTTAATGAAGCGATCACTCAGTATATCATATAAAGTAGTCTTTTGAAATGTCTGCAGGTTTCATTGGGAATTCAGGCTTGTCCCGCTGGATGCAGGATTTGTGGTGTATCATTTCAGATTTTGTATTCCTGCATTTTTCACTGAAATAAAAGCACTGATTTCACATGTTTTAGTTTTTTTTTTTATCACATATTTATCGAAAAATACATTACATATAAAGAAACTAAAATGGCCTAAATAATTTTCATCCAATTCCTGAAAAATAATTTCATTGTTCCCCCACCACCACCATCACAACATACAGTACGATATTGTGAGTAATAAGAACATGCATATTTCACTTCTAACGAATTACGATCCGTGAACTCAATATTACCTGTATTTTTCCCTCCCCGCCCCGCTATATTAACGGCCACTGACGCTCACTCCAGACGAGAAAGGATTGTTGTGTTCGCTGTATTTAATCAGCCTTTTTGGGGACGAAAAGAAAATACCTTGAGAAAATGTTTGATCCTTTTGACGTAACATCTCATAGTGGTATTAGTTTAGTAGTAGTAGTAGTAGTAGTAGTAGTAGTGGTAGTAGTAATAGTGGGCTTTTCTTTTTTAATCTTTTGGTGTCCTTGACTAGTTTCCCTCTTGCATAAAAAAATAGTCGTAGTAGTAGTAATAGTAGTAGTAGTAGTACTAGTAGTAATGATAATAATAGAAATGTTAGTAGAATAAGTACGTAATTGTTGTTGTTTTTGTTGTTGTAACAGTATTGGAACTAGTGCTATCATTCGCATTATCCTAAATTATAATCATCATTGCCATCATCAATATCATCATTATCATTATCATCATTATCGAAATCATCATCATCATCATCATCGTCCTTTTCTTTAACCTACCATGACATTCACAAATCATTAATGGAATCCACGTGTTCAGCTTGCTATCAGTGCGGGGAGAGGAGCTGTCGTGCATGAGAGACAACAAGAGTAATAACAACAGCCATTATGTAATTACGCTAGGGGTCTCTAACCTCTCTATTCCCATTGTTTGTGGCTGAGAATCTTGTAAATATGGACGCTTGACCCACATCCAAAATTCGTGCTGTGTGCTGGAAATTTATAATAGCCAACGGTGGGAATTGGTGTGCTCTGGACTTGTTTGTGTGTGGCGAAGGCTCATGAATATAAATGTTGTCAAATATGAAAATTAAAAGAAAATTGAATACAAAATGAATATGCCATATCTTAAAATTAATCATAAAGTGAGATGAGTTAAGTGTGTAACAGTTATGATTGTCAAAATGTGAAGATAAAAAGAAAATTAAATACAAAATGGATATGTCACATCTGAAAAACAGTCAAAGTGAAAAGAGTTAAGTGTGTAACAATTATGATTGTTTGCAGTTTAACCCCTTCAGTACCATGACGCGTTTTCATATTCATTCTGCTTACTATCTGGTAATTTTATGCAGCTTCAGGAATTTATGTCGGGATTAAAATTGTGAAGATTCTAGGCATTAATCTTCTAACCTCCATTAGACCATTCCTAATGTAAATAAAATCGTTTAATCATAAAATGCGTCCCAATACTGAAATTGTTAAAAGTATATGAGAAATAACAGTTAAAACCGGACCCGTATTTTACTTGACTTTTGGGGCACACGTTTTTCTTATCCTTACTACCGCTATTTAACACATTCTTACTAAATAAAAAAGACATTCCAAAACTATTAGTGAAGGGACTGAGTTCAAAACCAGCCTTAATAATTATTTTGGTTAGAAATAAGAAAAGTCATTCTTTTCATTTTTCTTTACTTAAAGATTTTCTAGTGATTTTAATACTCTGAATTCTTGCATATGGCCGTGAAATTTCTTTAGATCTTTTATAACCTTTTGTCACGCATTATTGTAAGAAAAAAAAAGACAAAAGAAAAGAAAAGTCTCCCCTAAGTCGCGTCTGGCAAATAAAGGTAAATTGATCCAAGCATTGGCAGTACACATTTACCTTTCTCATCCACGCAAAGTCTTCATCCACGATCATTCTTAAAGGGAAGCGATTGTCTCACATTTCTGACTCAGGGGCGTGGGATGCATTGCTGTCATTGTTTGTGGTGCTCCAATACACCTCCAGTTGATCGCCAATAATTGCTAGCTGAAGTGAGTGATTGATGTATAAATTGTATGAATTCTGTATAGACTTCAGTGAAGAATAAAAATCTATATATTGGTGTGTGTGTGTGTGTGTGTGTGTGTGTGTGTGTGTGTGTGTGTGTGTGTGTGTGTGTGTGTGTGTGTGTGTGTGTGTGTGTGTGTGTCAAAGTCTATCAGACACTTTCCACAGCAAACAAAAAGAGAGTTTTTATCACGAAGACAAATAGAAATTCCTGTCCTTTACAGTTCCTGGCATGTGAAGGGAAGCGTGTGTTTACTAATACAATTATTAGTGAACACTTTGTTATTTTTTCGTTCCAAAATCACAAGACATTCAACCTCTAGATGCGTTGAATTAAAGAAAATTCCAGCAAATATAAATTCCGATGAGAGCTGAATATTTTTACACAAGATTTATTGTCGACTAATTACCTTCGCATTGGACTGAGTTATGGCGATGAAATATCCTCGCCGGGTTTTATGGTAATGATGTGCTTGGGTTTTTCAAAGTGATACCCGTTAATTAATAGCATAATGTCGACAAAATTTAAACGATCATGACGAATACGAAGAATTGAAAGATCACTCTCTCTCTCTCTCTCTCTCTCTCTCTCTCTCTCTCTCTCTCTCTCTCTCTCTCTCTCTCTCTCTCTCTCTCTCTCTCTCTCTCTCTCTCTCTCTCTCTCTCTCTCTCTCTCTCTCTCTCTCTCTCTCTCTCTCTCTCTCTCTCATATTGCTTAAACAAATGACACTGAAAACTCGGAAAAATGTAGCTCGGAAAAATGTTTCACCATTATGTGAAAAGAAATTTCTAGTTATACTAATATTGAATAATGCATCAAATATCTGAAGCATTATGGTGTTATACCACTCTCTTGCTCGCTACACGATGCACAGGACGCAAATTAAGGACTCTGTTGTTATGACACGTTTCACTACTTAACGTGAATGCAAAAGTCGATTTGAGATACATGAAGTCAGCAAAATATACACTTTCAACTTTATAATTTCTTCTGCACGTGTCAGACTTGACCTTTAGTGGGAGACAAGGCAACATGAAGGCAGCAGCAGCTTTAGGAGACGTGATGGAAACCCTAAGCCACTCCCTGAATATGCCAGAACCCTCACAAGTACGGCGCTCATTCACATCTGGCCCAGGAAGTCTGGAAGTGCAGGTGAAACGGAAGGCCAGCTACGCGCCTCCTCCATCACCATCAACACCGCTACCACCACCACCGTTACTATATTCAAAGATACAGTAATTATTAATTAAGGAAAGATGACACACTATTTACAAACTCTCGTGCCTGACATCTAAGTTTGCCTTTTATTTCGTGTATGTATTTTATTTTCCTGTGCACGACACGGGCGCCCCAAGTCTGCCGTGTGTTGATTTAAGATACCTTGGTGAAACTTACACCTCGGAAGTTTGTGATTAGTATCCACTGAAGGAAAGTTTGATACTCTGGCAGGAGAGAGAGAGAGAGAGAGAGAGAGAGAGAGAGAGAGAGAGAGAGAGAGAGAGAGAGAGAGAGAGTAAAGGAAGGAGAGTGACTAGTTGTTATTAGTCGTGTGTGTGTGTGTGTGTGTGTGTGTGTGTGTGTGTGTGTGTGTGTGTGTGTGTGTGTGTGTGTGTGTGTGAGTGTGTTAAACTGCAAACCTGTACATACACATAACATGTAACATATACTACACATTTGTACTCTTTCCATTGGCACACACTAAAACAAAACAATTCATAACAAAAACGAAATACAGGAAAAAGTATAACCTTCTCATAACCAACGTTGGGGGCAAAGACCACGTGGCTGGCATTCCATAATTACCTCGCAATCAGGAATGGATTAGTGCCACCCAACAACAGGCATGAGCAGCAATCAGGCGCCTGCTACACTAGTAACGAGAATAGTTTGCTGTAACTCCTGAACCATCCGCGGCCACTTTCAAGCCATGGACATCTGCGCACAGGAAGCTTGAGATGTGAGAAAATGAGGGCTGGGAAGAGAGAGAGAGAGAGAATCAGAGAGAGAGAGAGAGAGAGAGAGAGAGAGAGAACCAAGGTATTTCATAGGAGAGGACGGGAGAGAAAAAAGAAATAGAGAAAAATAAAGGCACGTCTGGGAGGACTGCCATCCACTTAAAAGGGAGAGGAGGGTTGGAGATGCCAAAGAGAGTGAGGCTGGAGGTACGGTAGACTGGGAAGACAAAGGAGATGTGAGAGAGAATCAGACAATAGGGGCAAATCAGATGGGTACCATAAGAGAAATCAGCGTCGAGAAGTGAGCTTGTGAGTAGCCTAGATTAAGAGCAGAAATGGAGGAGGGAGAAGAGACGAGGGATGAGAAAGAGAGAGAGAGAGAGTGAAAGAGCAAAGCAGTTGGGTGTTAGAGGTAAAACCAGAGCCAGAGAGATAAAACAAACTATTGTATTTCACAGAACGAGGCATAGTAAGGAAGTCACAGGTCGAGGTGTTTACATTAAAAGCTCAACCCTACACACTCACACCGCTTCACCACCATGCTCCACCGAACACACGGGAAGGATGAGTGGAAGGAAAGAAAGGGTGAGAAAACCCTGAAAATTCAGTTGAGTGAACATGGAAATACTGGCTGAGAGAATGATCGTAAAAAAAAACAGCAACAACAGCTACAACCTTTACTTTTCCCGAATCCTCTTTGAGATAATAGGGTTCAACAAGACGCGATTGAACCATTATTGAGTCTTGAATTGCACCTCGGCGTCTCCTTGAACTTCTTCATGGTGGGGCAGGAAAGGAGCGAAGAGGGAAAGGGCAGAGGGAGAGGTTGGGAGGAGGAGGAAGGGAAAGGCTATACACACACTCCAACAAGACTGACTGAAGATTGAATGGCAGGGAAACAACCAGGAAGACCCGAATGTACCCCTGGTGTGTCTTCGTATTGTGTGGGGCAGTGACGCGAGGAACGAAGCCAGAGGAGAAGACGAAGACAGACAGAGAAAAGAAAAAGGAAAAATGGGAGAAAGATGTGGACTAGAAAAGAAGCAGAGAAAAAGAGGAGGGAAATGAGACTGTGGTGTAGAAAGGATGGTTAGACAATGAAAGGAAGAGAATGAGGTGATTGGTGTGGTTTTGCCGATGTTGTTCGTTGAGGTAGGTAGGTGAATTGCAGATGGTGTTGATGGATGAAAAGAAAAAAAACAATAAGTGAATCAAAAAAAAGAAAAACAGTAAGAAAAGGATGTAAGAAATGCTGCACAAGAGAGAGAGAGAGAGAGAGAGAGAGAGAGAGAGAGAGAGAGAGAGAGAGAGAGAAAGAGAGAATTGTATATGATTTGTGAATAGTATTCTGTATGTATGAAGCTTATTCATGCCCAAGTTACGTAGATCGTGTGTGTGTCTGTCTGTATGCGTGTATGCAAAACGTGTGTGTGTACATGTACGTATATGAATATTGCAATGTACAGTAAACAAATTTATATGATAGTAATAATATTGGACATAGTAATAATAACAATTATCCTTACTTTTATGGAAACAACTTTTTACAATGTGTATAATTTACCTGTGTGAATATTTCCATGTATTTACCCTAATTACCTCGTGATGCAGATTATCTCACCTGTTTACTGTATTATTATTATTATTATTATTATTATTATTATTATTATTATTATTATTATTATTATTATTATTAATACTACTACTACTTAACTTATTATTATTTATTTTAAGTGTGGTGTGTCTGAGGTTCAGTAATATCCTCCAAAATGTCGTTCGTATATCATGTGCCTCCTCGCTTTCAGTAGTTTGTTACCTGAAAACTTTTGCAGGGAAAGTGTAGCAAAAAAACTATAGTGGATCCTCCTCATCCTCTGCCTCCTTCCTTCCCCTTTCCACCTTCCTCCCTTCTTCACATTCTCTCTCTCTCTCTCTCTCTCTCTCTCTCTCTCTCTCTCTCTCTCTCTCTCTCTCTCTCTCTCTCTATCTATCTATCTATCTATCTATCTATCTATCTATCTATCCATCTATCTACCTATCTCTATCTACCTAGACAGTCACACACACTCACACACACACACACACACACACACACACACACACACACACACACACACACACACACACACACACACACACACACACACACACACACACATTTTTCTTGAAACATTTTTGTGCAAGGAAACTTTTGAGAGGTTTTTCATGGCCATGTTTGCTCTCCTTTGCTAGCCTCAAAAAATCCATTCAGTTTAACAAATTAATTTCAGGGATAACATTTCTTGCTCCGGCACGCACGACACGTGGGACTTTATCAGACATGTTCAAGAAAATCAGATGATAGGGTTCAAGAAATTAATGATCGTTGCAGCACTTTTATGTTCATGAATCAGCGCCAGAGAGAGAGAGAGAGAGAGAGAGAGAGAGAGAGAGAGAGAGAGAGAGAGAGAAACATTTTGAAACATTTAAAACATTTATTTATCACTATTTTTTTTTAAATGTAAAATATAAATGCTATCATAACATGTATAACATATAAAACTAGCTAGCCTATAATAAGCAAAGAGAGAGAGAGAGAGAGAGAGAGAGAGAGAGAGAGAGAGAGAGAGAGAGAGAGATTCTAATTCAATGAAATAAGTCAGTTTACACAATTATTGAAGTCGCAGCAAGATTTTAGCTTTTTGTTTCATTTATTTATATCACGCTGCTCTGAAGCAATTACATATCACGCTAACTGAGTTCATATGAAATAGTGGAATTAAAAATCTGTATTTCATTTTTCCAGCGGTGTATGGCTGCAGATATGGCGCCACGTGTTCACTTCCAGGATCGAGTTAAGCCTTGGAATCGCAGCTTTAGGACAGGGCATGATGAGTCACAACCCTACTCAGCCTGGGGCCTCCCTATTCCCAACAGCAAGGCGGCATTACCACCACCACCACCAGCACCACCACCAACAACACCACCACCACCACCAACACCACCACCAGTCAAGCCAACGCCATTACCACACTCCCCTCCACACAGCCCTCGTCAAGGTAAATGTTTACTAATTTTGTCTTACAAGTGCATGAATGTTGTTTTTTTATTTATGCAATTGACGAGAAAAGAACTATTTTTGTTGCGTTTGAGTTTTGTTATGTGGTAGAGGATGAGTAGTGTTGAAAATAACGTCTTATTCAGCTTTAACCCGTTCAGTTCTGGAAAGCATTTTTATCATGAAGTTTTGGTGTGATTAGGCGATTTTATTTACATTAGTAAAAGTCTATGGAGGTCAGAAGATTAATGATCAGAGTCTGCAGTATTTCAATTTCCACATAAAGTTTTTGAAGATGTATAAAATCACGAAACCAGAATAAATACGAAAACGCGTCCTGGGATTGAAGGAGTTAAACTAGCCAGTAGAGGAAAAATCACCAAAAAATAAGCAAGCGTGGCCATCATCTTTGAGAATAGTAATGACGTCGGCCATGATTCGATTTGTAACTATGCATCGTTATTATGAAGTAGAGTTCCAAACATGTAAAAACACATTAACTTCATTTGAATATTTAAGTAAAGAAATGGCTTTAGAATTATTTTGTAATTTAATTTTTTAACATGTATGAAGAGAAATGTCCCTTTGGTAAGCTTCCGCAACACAGCTTTAATATTCCTCCCGGGGGCGTAAAAACTGACAGTTGGTTTCCGGTGTATTGAAAAGATTTGGATGCGCAGAGTCCTTCATGTTCTTTCTTTCGTTATCCTCAATGTAAGATTTGTCCGCATTGTATCTCAGATCTCATTAGTGAAACGCTGGATGATGAAGGGTCATAGCAAGTAAAAAATTGAGTATTACATAAAATCTGCCTTTCACTGTACTATTCACGGGGAGCAATCAGGAGTGACGAATTAGTGCAGTCTTGAATTGTTTCTTTCAGGCGAGTTACAGATGGATCAGTGTGAAAGTTGTGGCGGAGAAAAAGTGGTATCAGGGGAGCCACGTAATGACTTCGCCCTCCTACCAATACCTCGACAAGCAAAATGATAAAGTTAAACAATCATCCCAGGAATTATACGGAATTACAGACCAACACTGATAATGTCGTAACCAAACTAGCTTAATCACTACATTTTTTTTCTTTACGTACTTGAAGCAGGTATGGAGTGCTTATAAACGATTGCAAAGGTTAAGGAATCATCGTAGTTTTTTAAGTACTTCGTATGCTGTTTGGTAACACTTACGGGACTTAACTATCAATAAAAGACACAAGACAGCATCCATAACTCTACCCGTAACCATCTCTTCAACACTGGGACACATTTTTACCTTGAGATTTGTATACGATTAAACCATTTTATTGACATTAGGAAGGGCCTATGGAGGTCAGAAGATTAATGGCCAGAGTCTTCACTATTTTAATGCCCCACGTAAGTTTCTAAACCTGTATAAAATCACCAAATAGTAAGCAGAATGAATAAGAAAACGTACCATGGTACTGAATAGGATAACCAATAATACCTGAATAGAAACAATATCATGTAGTGTGGAAAAAAGAAAAAAAGAAAACTACATGGATTTTTCTTAGTAATCTGAGAGGAAATCTGTATCGTACGCCAGCACACGCATACATTGTCCTACTGAGGGTGTAAATGAGTGTTGGCTAATGCTGTGTCGCGTGTATGGTGAAGGCATGGGCAGTGTTTATGAAGACTGGCGTGGACACGGTGATTCTGGCTGTGTGTATTGGAACCAACATATGAATCAATTACCGCTACTTACTGAATAATGAATACTAACATCACACACTCACACACACACACACACACACACACACACACACACACACACACACACACACACACACCTAGCAGTGAGTAGGTACGGGATGTAAATCGAGGAGTTGTGACCTTGTTGTCCCGGTGTGTGGTGTGTGCCTGGTCTCAGACCTATCCGAAGATCGGAAACAATGAGCTCTGAGCTCGTTCCGTAGGGTAACGTCTGGCTGTCTCGTCAGAGACTGCAGCAGATCAAACAGTGAATTACACACACACACACACACACACACACACACACACACACACACACACACACACACACACACACACACACACACACACACACACACACTTCCTTTTCTTGTGCTGAGTTGTGAGACATTCGCAAAGTCCTGCCGTTTGCTCTTCGGGGTGTTCTCTCTCACCTCACGAAACATAAAACAGAGAGGCTGGACACGGAAGTAAGCAGAGCGCACGGGGGAAAGATACGTGGAGGAGGAGGGAAATGAAGGAAGGAAGGAAGGAAGGAAGGAAGGAAGAAAGAAAGAACGGAAGGAAAGGAAGGAGCAAGTGCCACATACGTGTACTACATTGGCACAGACATACAGAGAAAGCCACATTGACACACCAAGGCAGAAATATAAAAAGGCGAATATGCAGCAGTGATAGAGAGAGGAATATGTCAGAGATGAAAATATGAATAATGACTTGGAAAGCAGGGCACATAAATGAGGGAGTGCGTGAGAAGAGGAAGGATGGAAAGGAGAAAATATAAAGACATGGAAAGGACATATTTGTGAGTATTCATTTGCTGTCCTGTGATAATTATTCGACGCAGTTGTAATGTGTTTCAATCTAGCGAGGGTTGTTGTAAAGACGGGAATTGCTTTTTTTTTTTTTTTTTTTGTGTGTGTGTGTGTGTGTGTGTGTAGAGCAGCTCGTTATTCCGCGTGAAGGAAGCAAGCTGGGAGGGCTGGAGTGCCCCTAACATCGGCAGGATGAATCAGAGACGCAATGGCTGGGTAATGAATTTTAATGGACAAGCATAACAAGGCGAGTGACAAAGTGTTCTGTTGGGCATGAGGCGATTCTGACATGGAACAAGCATTATCAAATAAGTCTGTATATCATTATATCATACACGAACTGACAAATATTTGATTTAATGATTAGATCTCGATATTTGTGACTTAATTCTCGAAAATTTCATTCTTGTTAATTTGTGTTAATAAAAGAATGAAAACATTGTCCGATACAAAATAAATATAAAATGTCCGTTTTTATCGCGGTCCTCACTATATTGTTTGTCCAGCTTTATCTTTGAGTGCAAAGGAGGCTGGGTAAGGAGAGATAAAGAAAAGAATACTCCCAAGAATACCCATTCTTATTAACTGCTTCCCTGAAACAAAAAGGCAAAAAACTGTGGAAAAAGGTTCCAAACTGATTTCTAGAAGTGTGTTGGTCTTACTCCTCTCCTGAAACTCTACGAGAGGAAGCTTGGTATTGATACTGGAGTGTTTAAATGAAACTGCACGAAACGGTGAAAGTGCACTATAACGGGAGGAGAGGGTTGCAGCGTGTAAGGAAGGGAATGGCGGTCCACATCCCCTTGGTGAATGAAGGTTTGCGAGGCACAACACCACAGTTCACCCCTCGCCGCGCTTGCCACCACACTTCCCTCGTGTAATGGTGGTTTTGGAGTTTGACCGTAAAATAGGTGTGCGTCGCGTCACATTTCCACCACCCACAGAAATTGTGCGAAAAATGATAGGGACAGGAAATGTCAAGAATTATTTCCTAGAAAAGGAAGAAAATATATCGAAAGTCTCAACAATTGTCTCATGTGACACTGAAATAAAGTAAAAATATATTTCAGTTGTCATTGTATATGAAAGAAATAATGTATAATGGCGCTCTGACATTTCATATTCTCTTACCGCAAAAGATTGAAACGTGAAAGTGACACTGCAGTCATACATTTTGCTTAAAAACTTCTAATTCAGATTCAACAAACATTAAATTTCAATATTTTCAATTTCTACGCAAACATTTCCGTGACATGTAAGGCTATTTCAAATTTAATGGTTTCAGCTCAGCACATTTTAAGGCCACAAAGAAAGCAGATGCTATATATAATCCACAATATATTAATGATAACGTCTCTCATATTTTGCACACGACCTAATGACGTCCTGCATCTTACGTCCATAAAGAATACTTGACAAAGCAGCGACCATCATTACGAATTCCTTGAAAGTTGCATTCTATATTTTATCAAGACAGATTTTTTTTTCTTCCTTGACGAGCCTGGAATAATATCCACCCACAACATTGCAAGTCCAAACCATTCCTGCACCGTGCACTCGCAACCATTCAACAAGCCTCCCTCGTGTGTCCGGCCTCTCCTTCAACACGACTGCGCTCCATTTTCTCATGAATCAATCGCACTCGCTCTTTTCCCACCACAATTCCGCCACAGCAACGCCACTTGAAGCCCGCCCACGCATGCACTCAAATCACTGTCTGAGCCTTTATTGCTACTCTCATCTGGACCATACTGGCACATTTTCTTTGCCCTTATTATGAATGACAACTAGGTCTTTATTTTTACTGTCATCTGGACCATACTGGAACACTTTCTTTGCTCTTATGAAGAATTACAACCCTGGAAAATGACCTCTATAGATGATAACAAAATAAATACTTCACTTAGGTTAATATTGACTATGCGTGTATCGCTGTGAAAATTTTAGAGACAGGATATATAGAAACTGCATGATATTGTTATGTAGATTGTTGTGAATAGACTTCCTACACACACACACACACACACACACACACACACACACACACACACACACACACACACACACACACACACACACACACACACACACACACACACACAAGCAGACAAACAAACACAAAACAGGACGGTCTTTCCTTGCCACCTCTAAGACTCTCCACACACTACTTTTCCTTTTATTTCCGCGCGCCAGCTCTCTCTCTCTCTCTCTCTCTCTCTCTCTCTCTCTCTCTCTCTCTCTCTCTCTCCAGCTTCCTTCCTCCCATCCTTCGCTCAAATTATGTTTTCTTGTTTATTTTTGAGGCACTTTTTCCGTCTTTCATTGCAGTTTTCTTTCTTCTTTCCTTTATGTCCTCACCATCTTCATTTTTCAGTGTTTATTTGAGTCAAGTGTTTGCCTACGTGTCTCTCTGTCTGTTTGTGTGTCTGTCTGTGTCTCCCTTGTTTGTATCTACCAAGCGATCTGTGTTTACCTTCCAGCTGAAAAAGGATATGGAAGCAACAACAAAAGGGGAGAAAGTAAAGCTATTAGTGAAAGCCCGAAAGAAGTGCGTCTGATAAGAAAGAAAAGACTGAGGAGGAGGAGGAGGTGGAGGTGGAGGAGGAGGAGGAGGAGGAGGAGGAGGAGGAGGAGGTGGAGATGAAGTGAAAGAATTGGAACGCGAAAAACAGACCACAACAGTGAAGGGAGGAAGAAAAGTAGAGTTGGAGGAAAGAAGATGGGAGGAAAGGAATAAGGAAGACTATATATATATATATATATATATATATATATATATATATATATATATATATATATATATATATATATATATATATATACTGTATGTGTGTTTGTGAGAGAGAGAGAGAGAGAGAGAGAGAGAGAGAGAGAGAGAGTGTGTGTGTGTGTGTGTGTGTGTGTACGAGAAGAGATGATAGATAGGTGGAAAAAGAATTGCAAGCTTTCCATATCAATCTGATTTTCTTGTTATATTCTATCTTGTGTATATGTACGTTTTCCGAAACTTTGTATTCTTTGCCGTCTCTCTTCCAGTGCTCCTCCTCCATTTTTTTCGTGTGTCGTTATTTTTGGTATAAAACTTGGAAGAAGCCTCATCTAAGCAGAGTGTACATAAGTGAACGGACAGAAAGACAGAAATTTAATTGATCTATAAAAAGACAAAGTAGATATATGACAAACAATAGATACATCTAAGCATAGGAGGCAAGGAATTACAAAAACACAATGCATACAGACGGCAAACACAAAACATAATAAATGATTGATAGACGATTAGGAAGAAGGAATGAAATAATGAATACAAATAGACAGTTTATAGTAGAGGTATTAACGAAGACAATGAAATTAGACAAAAATATATATGTATGTAAAGAAATAATGATGAAAATGGCAGGAGGTAATCGGAAGGTGGAAAAAAATTTAAAAAAAAACTATAGGAAGATCAAATTTAGACAGATGATACCAGATGGAGAGACAGAGGAAGGAAAGCAGATCCACATAGAAAAGCAAAGAAGCAGAAACAAATGTACACATCGAGACAAACAGATAGGGTCCAAATAACTGATAAAGAAAGAGAGAGAGAGAGAGAGAGAGAATCATGGAAATGGACAGGAAGACGGAGATGACGAATGAGAAATAAGAATGAAAACAAAAGAGAGAAAATGCTAGATAGGCAGAGGGAATGATGGAGGTATATATGAACAGATTAATAGACTTACAAATAGATAGATAGGTTCAGGCAGACAGAATCCTGGAAATGGACAGACAGACGGAGATGGCTAGTGAGAAATAAGAATGAAAAAAAAGAGAAAGTATTAGATAAGCAGAGAGAACGATGGAATTATGTGTTGACAGTCTAATACACATTTAGGCTGAGACAAAGAGAGATAAAAATAAAGAGAAAAGGGAGGAAGATGAAATGAAAATAAAGGTGATTCACAGTGGTACGAAATTGGCAGTAAATGAATGCTCACAAAAAGAAAAAAGTAAATTCATCACAATCAGCATGGAATGTGTTGGTGATAAACACAATTAGTTTCAGCTGAAATTAGACGGGATATAAGGATTTGTAATTTAGTTAGTAATGAAAAACAAAAGCTTAATTATTGTTTCCCCGCTTGTTGTTCTTGTTTCCAAATTAGGATGCTTACAAAACATGTTCATGAAAGCACTTATTTCATTCATTCATTCATTTCTTTTCTTTGTCTTATTATTATGCTTTACTCTTCATTGTTTCCTCCACTTTTTTTTTTTTTTTGTGTGTGTGTGCGTGTGTGTGTGTGTGTTACGTGTGCACTGATCTGTCCTTTGGTCATGTGCGGGAACAAATGAGAGACAAGCAACAATTACTATGGAAAATGTAAACGACGAATAACTCTCTCTCTCTCTCTCTCTCTCTCTCTCTCTCTCTCTCTCTCTCTCTCTCTCTCTCTCTCTCTCTCTCTCTCCGAATCCTCATGGAGTTTGAGTGAAATTTTCAATATACCTCGTCACCTCCGAATTTTGGCTGACAGGATATGGTGATGGTGGCGATGGGGAGGGAACGCAGTGTAGCGGGATATGGGAGAAGGCCGACGAGGGAGTATGGGGGGAGTCAAAGGAGTGATTGGAATGAAAGTGACAGGAAGGAAAGGGAGAAAAAGGAAGCAGGGAATAAGAAAGAGAGCGGAAGGTGAGAGGGCAAGATGGCGGAATGGAAGGGGAAGGAGAGATTATAAAGAAATACCTTAAGCTGTATTTGGAACGCTTGCATAACCCAGAGAGAGAGAGAGAGAGAGAGAGAGAGAGAGTCACTAGTCTTGAGGATTACGTTCAGGATTGGCTATTTTCCCTCCACAAGAAATCTTAGCGGTCATCTAGTCCGAACTATGAATAAAACTTAACTCTCTCTCTCTCTCTCTCTCTCTCTCTCTCTCTCTCTCTCTCTCTCTCTCTCTCTCTCTCTCTCTCTCTCTCTCTCTCTCTCTCTCTCTCTCTCTCTCTCTCTCTCGTGTATCACTGTGTACTTACTTCAGTTGGTTTATATCCTTACCAAGAAAATGAAGCTGAGTAATTCTACAAAACAAGTTAGGGACAAAAAACGGGCACAAATTGAATTCATTGAAGCACTCGGTGAAATGAGCTCTGGATGAGAAAACAATTTCGTCCCACGCCAGTCCTGAATGAATCTGGTTCTCGGATAGTGGGAAGGCAAGAGACTTAAAAATAAAAACCACCACTTCCTGTCTCCAGTATTAACAAAGTGTACAAATGGAGTGTTGGTTGGATAATCGTATGAATGCAACTTATATTCTACCTTTTCATTTTTTTTTTTATATATATAATTTCTATCCTTCTCTTTCGATTTTTTTTTTTTTTTTAATGCTCAAACACACACAAGACGGCGATGTCCTCCTTACAAGATTCATGAAATTCCTTTCCTCTCACTTTTTCTTCCGTTCAAATCCGCTACCTACCCACTCCCTACTTTTTTTTTCTTAATCTCTCTCTCTCTCTCTCTCTCTCTCTCTCTCTCTCTCTCTCTCTCTCTCTCTCTCTCTCTCTCTTCCATTTCCGAGTGTCCTTACGTATTTCTCTCCACAATTCTTTCTCTAATGAACTATTTTTTCCACTGAAATCAGTTACACAGCCACTCCCTTTTTTTTCTCCCCATCTCTCTTTCTCTCCTTCTCTCTCTCTCTCTCTCTCTCTCTCTCTCTCTCTCTCTCTCTCTCTCTCTCTCTCTCTCTCTCTCTCTCTCTCTCTCTCTCTCTCTCTCTCTCTCTCTCTCTCAGTACAAGATTCCCCATGAAATTCCCTCCCTCTCACTATCATTTTTATCTTTCTAAATCAGTTTTTTTTTTTTTTATGCACAAACATACACGAGACGGCGTTGTTCATATGTGTTGTAGTGTTATGTCTGGTTTTATTTATGTGGACAAGTGATAGCGTAATCTTTCCCCATGGCCGCTCACGTCGAGTACTATGAATGAGATCAAGAAGGACGACTTTCTGACGCCACTGAATGTTTGTTGAGGTTGTTGTTTCCATCTTCACTTGCCTTCCCAAACACTACGAGAAGTTAAGTATTTTTTTTTTTTCTTCTTCAAATATCGCTAAGTTAATTCATCTCTCTTTCCAACATTGGTACAGGTTTAGTTTGTTTCCTTTCTCCTTTCTCTGCAGTTCACCAAGTTAAGTATTTTTTTCTTCAAACATCGCTAAGTTAATTCAGGTTTAGTTTCTTTCCTTTCTCCGTACTCTGCAGTAGACCAAGTTAAGTATTTTTTTCTTCAAACATCGGTAAGTTAACTCTCCTCTCTTCCCAACATTGGTACAGGTTTAGTTTCTTTCCTTTCTCCGTACTTTGCCTTTCCTAGACATTGATGTAAGTTTGACTCACCTCCCTTCTCCGCATTGTACTGTATATTAACCCACCTCCTCTCCTTAAAAACTGATACGCGTTTAACTTCCTTCCTATTTTCAAAGCTCAAAGTCCCTTCTCCAGACTATGATAAAGATTTAAATCTCTTTACTTCTTGAAACTCTGTGGTATAGGTTAACTTGGTTTTCTCTCCACATATTGTTACTCTCATTCCTTCCCAAGCCTTACTGATTAACGTGCTTCTTCCAAACATTACAACCCTTCGTCACTCATCACTCACTAGGAAGAATGGGGGAGATGCGTTACATAATCAAGTGCTTTATTTGCATATGAACTTCCTCTTCATATTTCCATATGTCTTCTTCCCTCTCAAGGCATTCTCTGATTTGTTTTGAAATGAGGCGTTTTTACCCCAGTCACGTCCAGCCGAGACTTTTTTCCGCCTCCATCTCCTTCACTATAAATATATTCACAAAATCCTACCCGTGGTTTCTTATGGGGAGACCTGACAAGGCGGGCGGGAATCTAGAGTGTCAGGTGGTGAGGGTGGTGGAAGGAGGAGTAATGGTATTGATGGTGATGATGGTGATTAACTTGTCGATGATGATAGTGGTGTTAGTGGTGGGTGTCCTGGTACCGCTGGCACCATCAATATGTTCTGGTGTGGTTGAAGAGAAACACCCTGTGTTTATTGTAGGATACAAAATGTACTGGAGGCTTGGTAGCTTGGTAGCGAGCGGCCGTGGAAAGGCTTGAGAAGTAGCCGGCGACGAGAGACTTGTAGTCGGTAGCGGCTAGATGGAGCTTGTAGCAAGCGTGATGATGTATAATTACAGTCTACACACTGGAGTGTGACTGTAGACAGTAGACTGTAGAACTAGACTGGCTGTGCAGGACAGGAGAACCAGTCAAAGAAGGAAGGCAAGCGGATTGCCAAACAGAGCGTGAGCCTGTTCCTTTAATTGCTTTAGGAACCAGACTGAGCGTGGCGTCCCGTGGGGTAGCTGAACAATACCCCAGTACACCATACGGTAGAACATTTCATTACTCCGCGTTAACAAAGTTAGTCTGTCAATGATATGGGAGTGGTGGTGGTGGTGATAATAAAGGAGAATCATGTTAGTGGATAGATGAGTTAATGAACGATATAAATATATCATGGGGAATTTATATTTATCAACTTGCACTACAGTACTTTATGGCTCATACTATTACTTTTGTTCAACTATGCACTGCCTTCTGCCTCCTTAATCTATACCAAGTACTTCGTCATAATCCTCACGTACATCCTATACTCAGCCTCTAAGCCTCCATCTTCTACTTCTGGGCTCCTACTTTCCAAACTTCTACCTCCTTCATCACGGCTCCTTACCCTTAACTCATACCCTCTCCCTCTTAACTCTCATCCCTACAACCCCAACTCAATGCCTCTTAGCTCGTTCATCCCAACTCCAGCCGCCCAAGTCTCACCAGAGGAATAAAATGAGGTGCAAAACTCTACGCAATGAATAACAGTTACGAAAATGCGGAAAGAATACCATGCGGGTTTAGCGCAATTTGGGAGAAAAGAGAAAGTGTTCATGGAAACGTAACGTGGCGCAGAGTTTTCCCTTCACCAATCATTGTGAAAATAATGAAAATGCGAATCCAAGAGGAATATGTGAGGGAGACAAGAAGGAATGGATGAGGAAAGGGGGAAGGAGAAAATTGTTCATGAAAAAAACGAGCAGGAATATAATAATAAATGACGAAGAGAGTGAGAGCATAAAATTGAACTATTATTTTTCTTTAGCTATAATGATTAGAGGGTGAGGGAGCGAAGGAGAAGGGGAGAAATGCAGATATAAAAAAAGGACATGAATAAAGAGAGAGAGAGAGATAGGGAGAGGAAAAACTTAGAGGAAGGAAAGAGAGGAGGAGAGAGAGAGAGAGAAGGGAAGATGAAGATGAAGATGAACTGCAGGAAAAAATGAGAGAGGGAAAGAGGAAATAGGAAGGAAGGAAGGAAGCAAGGAGAATGAGCAGGAGAAGCGCAAAGAAGAAAAAAAAAACGGAGAGGAGGAGAGGAGGACGGGAGGTAGAGTAATTGTTAGGGTGGAAGAGGAATGCTGACAAGAAGCAATATTTTGTGTTTCATACTGTACCTTTAATTATTCAAGACTGGGAGGAGGAGGAGGAGGAGGAGGAGGAGGAGGAGGAGGAGGAAAGTGATGGATGGCGGTGCGTGAAGCGAAGAGGATGAAGAAAGGAAGAGTGAGGAGATGAAGCAGGAAGAGACAACGCTCAGGAAGGAAAAAAGGTGAAAAAAAGGAGAAATAAGAGATAGAAGAGGTGGAAGGGAAGAAGGAAGAAGAAGAAGAAGAAGAAGAGCAGAGTTTTTGGTAATACTTTCTGACCGATAGTTGGCATAAATTAATATATTATGCCACTACTTGATATAGTGTCTTCACCACAATCACCACTACCACCATCATCACCACTCCATCACTACCACCACCATCACCATCACCATCACCATCACCACCACCAACACCGTCATCACCACCACCACTAATACCACCACCAGCACCACCACCACCACCACCACCACAGTCACCAACGCCCACTCTTCCATAGCTCTCTAATCACCACAACACCATCATAATATTCATCCCCACCATAGTCATCACCACTAAGATGGCAATATTGCACAGCCACACATCACCAGCACCACAACATCACGCGGATTGTAACATCACCTATACACGAGTCATGACCATTATTATCACCACTACAACCGCTCTCTCTCTCTCTCTCTCTCTCTCTCTCTCTCTCTCTCTCTCTCTCTCTCTCTCTCTCTCTCTCTCTCTCTCTCTATCTATCTATCTATCTATCTATCTTTCACACACACACACACACACACACACACACACACACACACACACACACACACACACACACACACACACACACACACACACACACACACACACACACACACTCACACACACAAGAAAAGCGATGATGGCTTATCTAATTCAACCAGAATAAAAGACAGGACTGATCCCTCAAACGGTTATCACGCTCCATCTCTCTCTCTCTCTCTCTCTCTCTCTCTCTCTCTCTACTAACAACTTGTGTAACATTTTCTACTCTTAGGGCCGGAAAATATACGAAAATGAAAGTCTGAAGTGGTTGGTTCTAAGAAAGGAGGCCTTACAAATGTGAGAGTTGGAGTCTTTCCTTTGCTCAAGAGGAGACGGATGATGGGACGAGAAGCATTCCAAGAGTGAGAAAAACCTGAAATCATCACGCTTAATTTGTTTCTTTTACTCCTTTTCTGGAATGTTTTTTGTGCCTGCGTGTTTGTGTGTGTGTGTGTGTGTGTGGTGGATGGGTGCGTGCGTGTGTGTGTGTGTGTGTGTGTGTGTGTGTGTGTGTGTGTGTGTGCGTGAGGGTGTGGGTGGGTGGGTGACTGTTTTCTTAATTCAATCGAGTTTTAGCAATTGATGTTTTATTTATCAAGGTTTATTTTCAGAGGGTTTGATGTCCATAAAATTAACCAAAAGAAATAAAAGAAATGAGTTTACATTTTTTCCTAGTTGAATAATTCTCCTTCATGCTTTTGTGATGACATTATAAAACGGAAAGAAAGTTGGAAAAATAAATTGTTTGAAGTGGGTATTTATTTTTGTTGTGTTTATCATGTAACCTCCTTTCCATTTAACTCATATTTTTATAAACAGTTTTTGTTTTTCTTTTTTTTCTATGGCGGATGTTGGGGCAGATGCTGATGATATCTCTTACCCCTTTTTAATGAGCTTACAAACTGAATAGAAAAACTAGTGCTCTGTCATCATCTAAGAATGTTTAATTTGAATTACTACATTTAACTGTTTACCTTGTATGTAATTATTTTGTTCATGCAGTTACTAACCTTGAAAGTCTGTGATGCTTCATGTTTGAGTCTAAACGAGCTTCCATACCAGAATTCCAAGAACATCCTTAAACTCGCTGATAGAAAAGATAAAAACTATGACTGTTGTTTAGATATGTTGTACGTCCGCAGCCATGTCATGTGTGTCCTGTAATGTATCATAGCGGCTTATAGCAGTATGTGGCTGTGTGTGTGTATGTATGTGTGTGTGTGTGTGTGTGTGTGTGTGTGTGTGTGTGTGTGTGTGTGTGTGTGTAGCCAAACGCTATTTACCCTTCCCTTCCCGACCTCTGCTTTGCGATACAGAAAGCGAGGCTCAGTTACCATTTTAGTAAGTCAGAATGGCTCGGAAAATTTGTGTTATGACCTCATAAGGTTTCTTCATCACCTGATAATTCCCTGCAGAGTGAAGCGGTCCAGTAACAGCAACAGCCGCCAGTATGGTGTGTAGGGCTCAGAGAGAGAGAGAGAGAGAGAGAGAGAGAGAGAGAGAGAGAGAGAGTACATTTTAAGTTACTAATTGGATTAATATTGAAACCTGTTTTGGTACTTCGCAACTGTAGATTAGCTTTTTTTTCTTCTATATCAATAAAGTACTCCTGCTATTTTATAAGGTGCTCTACATCCCTAAGTGTTCATATTTACCTGACACTACATGGAACTGGATATATTTATTGTACTTAACACATTGTAAAGCCGTAAAATTCGCAAAGTGCTGTAATGAAGTACGTTTTTTTTTTTTCAGAATGAAGGTAATGCTGCAGTAACACAAATTAACTCTTATTTTGCATAGTCGCTGTCAAGTTACTGGCGAGGAATTTGTGGAGATTTAGAAACAGGAATGAATGATACAAATCCAGAGAAGTATTGGAGTATAGGTCAAGATTTCTTTCTATTTAGTATATGTTAGAGAGTAAGAGGTTAACAGGCGAACATATAGTGAAAAGCATAGAATTTTAGATAGAATATTTCCTATCTCAAAATTGTCTTCGCTACATATTCAAACTGCATCTCCTCACCTCCCAGTTAAGGTTACTCAACAGTGTCTATTATGCTTGTATTACTGAAAAAAAAAGAAAAATATCTGTAATGCAAAGAAGAAATAGTAATGTGTGATAAAAAAAAATGTATAGATGAGAAAAAAATATAAAAAAGTATCCATGACACACACACACACACACACACACACACACACACACACACACACACACACACACACACACACACACACACACACACACACACACACACACACACACAAAGCTAGGAAGGTTAACATGCAGATCCCACCTCAAGGTCAAGGTTAGCGTGTGGGTGTGGATGAGGTAAATTAAATTAACTAATGGATAACTCCTTAGCTTCCATTTCCTTTTGTTATGCTACACTTCACGCCTCTCAGACCACTTAACACTGAGATAATAACAACAATACCATGAATAAGCGTGCTCTTTTTTGCCATTAGTAGATAATCAAAATAGAGAGTAGTTAGACTTCGTGCAGTTATTGCTCTAGTATATCACACACTATGTTCCCGCGTTTGCAAATTTCAGATAACAGTCGCTGTGTGCTGTATAATAATATGCTGAATATAAATAAACTGTATTTTTTGCAAAGTGCCTAAAGTTATCGCGTGTATTTAAGAGCCAACAAAGGCGGAAATAATTGAAATGTTAATGTAGCGTGACAGCGGGCAGCGCAGTTCATGAGCAGCATATTGGCGCTATAATGGCGAGGCGCGGTGTGGACAGCTAATGCAGCACGGCAAAAAGGAGTGAATTAAGAGTGAGTAAAGAACAAAACTGCATCACACTCGTATATATAGTGTGGTCTGGCGGGCTGTGTGACTTGTTAGGGGTGGGTGAGAGAGAGAGAGAGAGAGAGAGAGAGAGAGAGAGAGAGAGAGAGAGAGAGAGAGTGTGTGTGTGTGTGTGTGTCATAAAAGCATGGATATAAACGAACAGATGAAGACAAACAGACAGACAGAGACAGATGGATGAGCCTGCTATAAAAAGACAATGAAACGAGAAAAGGAAATAGACAGAAATAGATGAGGAGACAAACGAATAGAGAAAAACATACTAATGAGAAAAAGGGAAACACATGAACAGAGATAGATAAGCAGACGAGGCCGAAACACAGAGACAGCTAGGAGTATGACACAGTTGAACACGAAGACGCATGGAGAAATTTACAAATAAGTTCGTCTTTTACATAACGCGCAGCCAGACTAATAAAAGTGAATCCAGACAGACCGAAATAGAAAGGCATGACAAAAGACTATCTCAGTCCCGCAATATTGTCATTACTTTGCCAGTGAAATAACTATTGTGTGAAAGGCTTGTTAGTTAATATTTTTTCTCTTCTGCTCCTTCGTTTCTATTTTCTATATTCCTTTTGTTCTATTTATTTCCTCTTTTTTTTTCCTTCTTTTACCTTCTTATCAAAAATTTCTTGTATACGTTTCATTTTTTTATATAAGAATATGTGGTTATTTCTCTGCAAATTTTAAGGCTACTAATTATATGTGTTTACCTTTTATTTTTTTTCTCAACCCACGTATTTTCATCACTATCAAAAAAGACAATCAACTCGGGAACAGAGCAAAAAGATACCACCGCTGGCTGCACCACTATCCTCTTCTAACAACTATCTCGTGACTGGTGCATTTCGGCTACAACACTTTCGAAATTTAAAAAATAATAATAATAATGAAATAAAACATACACCATCATCTTATGTAACATGGTTTTAAATATCTTATATTCTCACAGCAATATTTTCAAGTGCCATGGAGATGATTACCCTGGTTCGGAGGTGTTTCAGCTGTCACTTATATATAAATATGTTCCTAGACACTTCTAAAAACTCGTGCAATTTCATTATAGAGTGCTTTGAAAATAGTGGAGATTCCGGAAGGAGTATTTCAGAAAACGTTCCAACTTATATCTCGGTAATCCGTTATTCGTTGTTGCATTTAGCCTGTAATGAAATGCGTTCTTATTTCCTCATTTGGCAGCCAAGCAAAGGAAAGCGCCCCAGTGTTGCGTTCTTGTCTTCACGCTAACGAGATATTCATGTCTTGTATTTTTGTGTTAACATGCCGGCTATTCTTGTTGCTGTATTCCCACGTGTGGACGGCTACAGGTCTCTCACATGCGACTCCTTCCCTGCCTCCTCCTCCTCCTCCTCCTCCTCCTCCTCCTCCTCCTCCTCCTCCTCCTCCTCCTCCTCCTCCTCTTCTTCACCCTCTATATCTTCGTCCTGGTAGCCATGTTAGTTGCGCTGGTGGTGGCCATAGTCGTCATCGTCTTCCTCGTTCTTGTCGTCCTTTATTACTTTATCACCTTTTTCATCGCCATCTATGTCTTCTTCTTCTTTTTCCTCCTCTTCTTCTTTTTCTTCTTCTTCTTCTTCTTCTTCTTCTTCTTCTTCTTCTTCTTCTTCTTCTTCTTCTTCTTCTTTCCATCCATTTTTCTCCTTCCTCCACTTCTTTTCTTTGCCGTTCTCCTTTCTTTTTCTCTCCTTCCTCTCTCCGTCGGACTCGCATATAAGTTTGTGGTGTTTTCTTTGGTGCATTAAAGCCCATTAGGGAACAGGAGGATCAGCGACGGGCGAGAGACAGGGAGAGAGAGAGAGAGAGAGAGAGAGAGAGAGAGAGAGAGAGAGAGGAGAGGAACAGTCATGCAGAGAGGAAAGTAGATAAAAAAAATAGATAATAGCGCGATATATAAGGAGAAGCTGCGGGAAAATTAAGAACCTCCTTTGTCCTGAGGTAATTTATATTTCCCGTGAATGGGACTTGTTTGTTTATCTTGCATTTATATCGTAAATAATTGCCCGGGAACGGTCTTTTTCCCGGTTTAATTTCTCCAGTTCCTTTCTCTTTTTACGTACTGTCCTCCCCGCCGTTGTCCTGTCGCGTGCTCTTTCCAGTACTCTGCCTTTCCTTACTATTCCGTCCTTCTTTTTTTTTAATCCGTTTTTCAGTCACGTTTCCATCCTCTTTTCCTCTTTTCTTTTCATATTTTTCTCCTCTTCTTCCTACCAATTTACTTGCAATCTTCATCTACTTCCTAATCTCTCTTTTTCTCTTTTTCCCATTTTCAACTTCCTATTTTGTTTTTTTCTTTCTTTTTCCTTCCACTATTTTTTCTTCCTACTTTTCTCCTTTTCTTCTTCCTCCTCTTCCTATACTTCTCTTTCCAGTACTCTGCCTTTCCTTACTATTCCGTCCTTCTTTCTTGAGCCCATTTTTCATTCGAGTTTCCTTCTTCTTCTCCTATTCTCTTTTTTTCATACTTTTCTTTTCTTTCTACCAATTTGCCTCCCATCTTCATTCTCTTCCTAATCTCTTTTTTTCTCCTATTTCCCCATTATCAACTTCTTAATCTCTTTTCCCCTCCTTCTTTTCTTCCTTCCACTCTTTTTTCTTCCTACTTTTCTCCTTCGCTTCTTCTTCCTTCTCTTCCTCCTGTCATCTCTTTCGGCCTGCCTCCTACTTTCGTACCCTTTACCCTCCCATTCTTTACCCTCTCTCACCTCTGTCTTCATCTCTCTTCTTCTCTTTCTTTCTTTCTCTACTCTGCCTTTCCTCCACTTCCCTGCCCTTCCTGTTTCTACCCTCCTTCCTTCTTCAATCCAATCCAACTTTATCACTTATTCGGATCAGATTTATAGTGTGGAGGGCTAGGATGGAAGAGAAGGAAGACAAAGAGAAGCAAGAACAGTGACAAGGAAGAGGGAGAAGAGTTGGAAGCAGAGGGAGGAAAGTTAAATAAACGTGGGCGGGGTGAGTAAAGTACTGTGAGAAAAATATTTAATTCGTTGAAATTAGCGAAATCTTTAATTGCTCCATTCCTTTCAAATTAAGAGAGACTCGTTAAACATTTTACGAAAGGTTTTAATGCTCTGTGTGTTTCTAAAATGGCTGGAATGGATTTAAGCGTGCTTTTTTCAAACCAATTTTTTTTCAATCTTTTTATCTAATTATGTTGGATTGTTGTTAATTTGTTTATGGTTCCAGATATTCATTTGATTTTGTGACTGGTTCATACATCTTTAATTAACGGCATTTTTTGGCTGCATTGTAATTTTCCTGTAATATATTTCCATTCACTGGTTCTTTTAGTTCAGTAGATGCAACACTGTCACGAAAGAAGAATAGCATTTACCTTGCGTGAGTGTGTTGAGGGTGTTGAATGAAGCCTGAAGGACAATATGCTTCTTGATATATATATATATATATATATATATATATATATATATATATATATATATATATTTTTTTTTTTTTTTTTTTTTTTTTTTTGATGGCAGAATCTTAATAATCCTATATTTGAAAAAAAAGGGTATCGTACATTTGGTCAACATGATAACGGGCTATGAATTGGTCAAAAAAGATCATTCGTTTCCTGCATATGTGAAATAGAGAACTGGTGTACGTATTTCATATAGTGATGGATGTATTACGAAAATGCGAGCAAATAGATAGTTAAGGTTGGCGGATATCAATGTCATTGGCCTGAGTTTGTGGTGGAGGACATCCCTAGACCCGAGTCACATGGCCACTACGACCACCGGTTTTAATGGCACACCTCTCTAGGCACACATCTGTTGACCAACCAGAATGTAGGATGAACACATAGATCACATATGGACCAACTGCTCCCGTCTGGATTCGAATCAGGCACTACGGATTCGTATTTGTCCTCGCCAGACAATACATTTCTCAGACGCATAGGTACGTAGTTCTTAAGAAATTTATCAAAAGTAGTACTGAAAATTTGCTGACTATAGCCTACAATATGTGTTTTGTTGGGTAAGAAGATATACAAGTTACAATGATCTACAAATTTGTTTTGCCTTATCAGCACAATCAAGCCACATGAAAAAAAATAATTCCTGAATAACCAGGTGACGGCAGCAGTTCTTTTTTTAATATACTTGTTTATCATATTTCAAAATAAGTTTCCTCCACTCACTTTCTGGGCGTCGTTGATGTCTTGGGAGGAGTATCGAGGCATGAGGTAAGATCCGCTGACTTTCAAATTGCCTTGTTGAGATTGGATCGAAAAATTATTTACGAAACTGAGGGAAATTTACCTCGGCGTGACGAAAGGCGGCTTTCAACATTATGGAGTTCGAGAGTTTCACGCGTTCCAATCGCACGCTGAAAGGTTTATTGGAAACATTTAGGGAATTAGCCGGGCGTCGATAATGCGTGGGACAACTATAGCTGAAACCCCAGAGAGAAACGCAGCTCACCGGACGCCTTTACCTTTTAAGCTCCCTCTGGCGGCACTGAAAGAATTACAGTGTATCATCAGGAAGTGTAAATACAAATGTAAGGGAGAGGAGAGTGCGAGCTACGAACACAATGAGGAAGTGAACAGACAAGTGATCTTGAATTCAACATTTGGAGAACATTTGTAGGGAAGATTTGTCCAGCCATTGAGATACGTTGTTAAAGCTGGAACACAGAAAAATGCCGAGTTGTGTGTGTGAGAGAGAGAGAGAGAGAGAGAGAGAGAGAGAGAGAGAGAGAGAGAAACCTTTCACAACATGCACCACCAGGAAATAACTATGTCACTCGAGTTTCCATGGAGAAAGGAGTTGAGAAAAGATAAATTTCCCGCATGAGAAACTTGTCGCAATGTCTTCTTGTCCACGTCCCTGGCATGACTTTTTGACGGCTAAGCTACAGGGACTCTCAGTGGCAATCATGTACATGTTGTGTTGTGTTGCTTACTATAGTAGTAGTATACTCATAATGCTATTCTTGAAGTGCTAAGGTTATTCTCGTGGTGATGGCGGTAGTAGTATATGTAGCAGCAGCAGCCAGAGTACTATTAGCATTACCAGTGATTCTTCCATTCCGCCTCAGGGTTTGCGTCTTACTGCTATCTTGTGCCGCCATTCCCGAGGTTACTGCTTCTCTCAAGTTGCTAACTGCATGCTTCTCTCCATCCCGCGGCTCGCTTCACAAGATTTTTTACTCACTTTCAGCGTCATTTTGTCCATCTCACTGACGTAAAAGTTTGCCAGAATCTTTACTTTTCATCTCTTTCACTGGAAAAATCTAGAAATCTTTGCCCCGACATCCCTTTTTTTGTTGTTTCTTCGCTATTTTATGACGAACTATTTTTATAACGAGAGCATCAAAACACCTTTAGTGTTTCACTCGAATGCTCGATTAAAATTTCTCTCTCTCTCTCTCTCTCTCTCTCTCTCTCTCTCTCTCTCTCTCTCTCTCTCTCTCTGGTATGCAAATAGTCACAAAATAGAATGAATTTTTTCGGATACTTTACATAGTGATAAAACGAGGTACACCAAACATAATATGGACTTTCTTTTGATATATATATATATATATATATATATATATATATATATATATATATATATATATAAACATTTTCTATGTCTTTTATGCATAAAATGTATTCAAAGTCCAGTAACACATTATTATTTACAACTGTGAATTATATCAACTATTAACTTATTCGTACCTAAATTCAAGTAAACCGTATTCCATACAAGATTCGCAGTAAAATTTTTATAACAAGGAAATAAAATCTAGTGTTTCTTTTACAAGACACCTTCACCACACACGTCACTCTGTCACTACATGCAAAAGTGAAGCCACTGATTTTGCATTAGCATTTGGAAACTCTTGCCATTTTTTTCTGAATATTGTTATTCAGATTACCATTAGCAGCAGTAGAAGTAATGGTTTTAGTGATAGTAGTAGTAGTAGTAGTAGTAGTAGTAGTAGTAGTAGTAGTAGTAGTGTATACTTTACCACCACCACCACCACCACCACTACTACTACTACTACTACTACTACCACCACCACCACCACCACCACCACCACCACCACCACCACCACCACCACCACCACTGCACCACCACTACCACCACCACCACCACCACCACTACCACTGCACCACCTGCTGCTGCCACTACTGCTACTGCTGCTACTGCTGCTGCTGCTGCTGCTGCACTACTACTACTACTACTACTACTACTATTACTAAATACACATGTCAGTGTAAACATTGATTGATAATTGACTTGTCTGTTTATTATTAAAAAAAAATGCATTGAAATTGAAACATATCAATAATTGCACATACATCAATCACTGCGCTGACGGGTACAACAATCGTGTGTCACATACACAACACACACACACTGCCTGTCTATAGCCGCAGTGAGTCATGTAGTACACCATTGCCTCATACGCATACCGGATCGTTATTTCAGTATCAGATATATTTACTGCAACCCATCACCCGTGTAACATCGCTCCTCATCTGATGTTGGTTACTATAATGACCATCTTTAATAAATTATGATCAAAGAAAACGTATCATAAGATAACCTTGTAATCTCTCTCTCTCTCTCTCTCTCTCTCTCTCTCTCTCTCTCTCTCTCTCTCTCTCTCGTTTCGTGGCCTCCAGAAGCCCCCGCTCCCTTCTTCATAACGTTCTGCGGCGCGTCAGGAATCCAAGGGCCTGTTCTTCCTCGCGGCTCATGACCCTGACACGAGATTATGGTTATGGATGTGGTGGTGGTGATGACGGTGATAATAGTGGTAATGATAGTTGTGATGGTGGTGGTGGTGATGAAGATGATTAAAAAACATTGTTATTTTTTTTCATATATACCAAAATCTTGCTATATCCGTTATAAAAATATGTATGCGTACAACTATATTCCTTAATTGAAGATGAAAATAAATTGTCTTATTTTTTTTCGTGAAAGTAAAAGAAAAAGAGCCTCATTATTCTTCAATCAGATATAACACACACATTAATGAATCGAATATTTAATTATCCCATGTCCAGCTCGAATTTCTACCTTCATTTTAGTGTATTATGAAAGCTGGACTGTCTCACCTCCACTGCTTTAGGGACTCTTTTTAACTGCCTATCCTGAGTTGCAGCTTGTAATTCTACCGTGATTAATGTCTTGTGACTGCCCTGGAGGACCCTGCCATTATTTTCAGCTCCACTCAGTCAGTCAGTGCATGAGGGGAAAACTGTTCAAGGTTTGCATCTGTCTCACCAGCACGCTTTTCATGTGTTTCCGTCTGTCTATCGATGTTGAATTCTTTGTCTTGTGATAATCTTCGTTATTGTTTATTTTCATAACTTTGTAGTATTCTCTGACTAGCCAAGACACGGATGGAGAGGTAAACCAGAGATGTTCATTACTGCTGTTTATTATTGTATACACAAGCGAGTGGAGATGAGTCGAGTGGTGCGTATGTCCCGGAGTTTCGGTGGTGAATGGCGAGTCCTCGGCTGAACATCCGGCCCGTGACCTCACACCATCCAGCTGGGGTCAGGTCACTGCACTTAGAAGGGGATCGGCGTAGTGCGTGGAATCCCCGGGCCGTGCCGCACCTAGCCCAGCTGTTCTCAGGTAGTTCCAAACCTGGGCCGGATTAGCGTGGTGGAAGTAGTAGTGGTAGTAGTAGTAGTAGTAGTAGTAGTAGTAGTAGTAGTAGTAGTAGTAGTAGTAGTAGCAGTAGTAGTAGTAGCAGTAGTAGTGTGGTTCACTACAACTTCTTGATTTTGGGAATGATTGACAACTATTAGTTTTTACTTATTGCAGTGAAGGAGATACTAACTCCATCACATTTACTAAAGAAAAGATGTCACGTATCAGAAAACGGTGCTCCTCTTGCGAAGGCTGATCACTTAGTTTGTATCTAGTGAAGCTAAATTTCAAGAAGAAAACTATTATTACTTTGATCCTCTGGAGTAAAGACATACGCTCTTCTCGCCTAATGCAGATTTGTGATTAAAGCCACCTCAGTACCTTGAAGAGGCGGATTAGGAAGTTTGGTTGTCTTATGATTGGTTAGGTTATGTTTGAAATCAGCATTCTTGGTATTGTGGAAAAAGGGTTTTATGTCATCTGCAGAGACCGTTTTTTTCGTCAGAACATTCATGAATTAATGTAAAAGAATAAAAAGTTTGCCGGCACTCTCCGAGACTGGGTCATCACTCCCAGCCGTTGACCCCTTCTTGCAATAAAAAGAAAAAGAATAACTTTTGAAGCTTGTAGTCACAAAATGTATTCTGACAACATTAATTACTTGGTAAAAGCATTTTCAACAATTCTAGTTATGGATGAGGCCTATTAACTCTTAACTGTATTGCAAAGTGTTATCTGCTTTGACAAAACACGAGACAGTGAAACAGTTAAACTCCGTGATTCATGTTAATGCAAAATCAAATATAAGCAGAGCGCCAGTGCTAATGAGGACCTCACGCCTCACCTCGCCTCAACCCCGACTCCCATCTCCATTGGAAGTGGAAGGCTGCCTTTGATTCCAAATAAATGAAAGGGAGAATGATAATACAGAAATCTTATCAACTGCATATGACCGTCTTTAGGCCTGCAGACAAAGCACTGCACAGGAGCACACACGCCAACAATGGCAGAGAGAGGAAAGTGAAGCCTGAGGATCAAGGAAATCACTACTCAGTGTCCCATCAAAGGTGATCACGGAAGGCATGCGTGGGAGGGCATACAGAGGGCGCACCCATTGAACTGCAGTGGAAATCCAATTGATATGAAAGCACTTGGAAGCAGAAAACCATGCGGACGTGGACAGGGAAGGATAGATGGAGGGAAGGAAGGACTCTGGTGAGGGAAAGCTCAGTTTGGTATATAGGATTTTTGTGAAAGGAAATTGGAAAGAAAGAGAATCTGTTGCTACAGCTGAAAATAATTGGAGTTTATTGAAGCTATACAGAAAACTTTGTTTCGGACTAAGGATTTTTTTTTTTTTTTTTTTAAGAAAAATGCTGAGTCTATTCTTTGTGGAGGGATGTTTCATATCGCAAACCAAGTAAATAGTGGTCCCGTGGAGAACATACGTGTGTGCGCGCAGACACACACACACACACACACACACACACACACACACACACACACACACACACACACACACACACACACACACACACACACACACACACATCACTTGCCCAATTTCTAGCATCGTAAAAGAAGGAAAGACAAAATCTCACCCTATAAAAATATTTTCATTGTGCGGGACATAGAATACTTTCAGTGATATATTATGATTATGCTTTCACATCAAAATATATTTTCTTAACATTTTTTAAACATTTTTTATTAACCCACGGAACGTAATTTCCTTCACTTCTTTATACTTAGAATTTCATCCCAACACAAATAAATCACTGTGTTTTCCTCTCAGTGCGCTGCTTGTCTTACTGTGAGCTACATGTGTCTGCTTCCTAGTCATCTCAAATTCCACGCGTGTCACTCCCATTCTCTACCCGCCACCTTCCTCACAACGCCTTCACCGACTTAAAAAAACATGCGTCGCTTTTTGTTTTACTCTTTTTGTGTATGTGTTTCCCGCGCCACTCTCAGTTTTACACTACACCAATTTTCACAACGCCCACTCGCATGCCGCCATTGTTTCATATCCTCACAAAATACAGATCGTTGTATTTTTCACATTATATTTTCCAGGTTGTCGTAAAATTTCACACATCATCGAAGTCTTCCTCTTCCAGCTACACTTTCCCGTCATATATATATTTTTTTCTTAGCAATTAACTCCTGAAATAAAGGTAATATGGCACGTACATGTTCGCTTTTCTATTTACATTATTATTTTGGATTTTATTTGAATGCACCTATCTGCTCATTTGCGTGTGTCGGTCTCTTAAATTTTCTTATATCTCAATATTTATTTACTCTCACACACACACACACACACACACACACACACACACACACACACACACACACACACACACACACACACACACACACACACACACACACACACACACACACACACACACACACACACACACACACACACACACGGATAAATCACTTCCTGGTTTTCCATTACTTTTAATTTCAAAATATTTTCTTTTATCACTTTCATGTAAAATATATAAGATTTTTTTTAAGTCTTGTGTTTATGGTGTAAAAATAATACTTTACCGCCAGCACGACACACCGCTGTATAGTATTTCATGCCAAAGGAAATTACCTGATCAGTGTTAGTTTCATAGTAATTTCCTATCATCCAGCAGTAAATGAAGCGATTCTTCAAAGCGCACGTGTATTAGTAATAAAATTCTCATTAAGACTGTGTTGCTTTGCCTTTATTCAAGAAAATTTCATTATTAAGTTGATCTAAAAAACGATATATTTTTAATTTGTTGAGAGAGAGAGAGAGAGAGAGAGAGAGAGAGAGAGTGTGTGTGTGTGTGTGTGTGTGTGTGTGTGTGTGTGTGTGTGTGTGTGTGTATCTCAACGCGCTCTCGTCTCACCTGTTGTTGACCGTCGGTTTATTAATTTGCATAATTGAATACCAAATTAGGCACGCTTCTCTCCCCCTAAAAAAAATTCTGGAAGTATGTAACTCGTTTAGGTTGACAAGCCGCAGCACCGCACAGCATATCACACAGCGAGCAGGGAACAGAAACGTAGTAAAATTAATGTCTCTTTCTATGGCACAGTACTTATTCCTCCGTCCGGAATTCACTACTCGCACGCAATTTAATCATAATGGCCCCGTGAGGACTGCCCATGGCATTCTCATTATCATAATCGCGGGCTGTAAGCGCCTTTTCTGGCCAAGTTGTGCTGGCCCTGTATTACTCCCTTCCGTATTGATCTTGCGTGGAAGCCCCCTTGTTGCAGAACTGGGCGGGAACAAGTGAAGCCTCGGTAATCTAGGTTTGAGGGGCACGTTAACCCACCAGGAAGATTTGGCCTGTCTTAGAGAGCCATGGAGGGATATCGGTGTGCTGCTCCCCGTCAGTGTAAACCTAGAGTGAAAGTGTCCGAATATATTTTATGGAACGTGTGTGTGTGTGTGTGTGTGTGTGTGTGTGTGTGTGTGTGTGTGTGTGTGTGTGTGTGTGTGTGTGTTTGCTTGTAGCGTATTCGAGTAGAAAGAAGATGCATTTTACTCTTAGCCTTGATGTGTTAGCCATTACTGTTGCAAGAATGAATGCGCATGGTAATCAAGGCGAGAGTTCTAAATGGAAGACACTCATTCGCCCATTTGTTCCTTTAACCTCTTCAACACTGAGACACAGTTTTACCTTGAAATTTGTGTACGATTTGACCATTTTACTGACATTTGGAAAAGTTTATGGAGGTCAAGAGATTAATGGCCACAGTGTTTACTATTCTAATCACCCACATGAGTTTCTGAAGCTGTGTAAAATTGCCAGATAGTAAGCAGAATGAATATGGAAATGCGTCATGCTTCAAGGGGTTAAATTCCTTGCAAATAGCTGACATCTATTTCCTTTTTTACTTCTCACAGAATATAAGAAAGTATTTAGACGGATCTTTCTTTATCATTCTTATTTAAAAGCTAACTCTAGATTGTCAGAGCAAGCGAGGTTTATGTTGTATAGCTCGTCAAGGAAGTTAATATTGTTTTATCTTCCAATTTTGTATCAGTAAGCTGGACAACTAAGGAAGAGGAATGTCTGTCATCACTTCTCAGACTTACACATTTGATGACACAAGTTTTACGCTTTAAGCAAATATAATTTCTACTTCCTTTTTTTAATTCTAGCTCCATTTTCTGTTTTGATATTTTTATTGTAACATTTCCCTCTAATATGCAGTAATCTCTTCATGCCGTAGCTTTCATTTCCATTCCTATATAATAATTTTCTAAACATTTATTCCCATTCTTCCCTGCTGCGTGATGTGACGGTGGCATCATATTTCTGTGCCACCAGTCCAGACCACCGTGCAGTATATTTGTTTCTGCGTCAGGACACGTGGCTTATGGTAATATTCCTCGTGGCTGATCCGCCTTACCACACCGCTCTCTCTTAGGTACCTCAGCTTCCCGGCCTGAGTTCTTCCACGTGAGCCAGTTTGTTTTCACATCCTCGGGGAATATGCTAAAGTGGGTCAGATCATACTCATTCTGCAGTCTGCCAGAGAAAAGAATATCCCTGTTTGAAGAAAGAAACCATCGCTTATGAGAAACACTTGAGTTTGTGCTTGAGGGCGAGAGGGTGCAGAGGTTGGTGACCCGCAAGATAGTTTTCGGACATTGCCCATTCCTCGGAACATAGAAACTATTTGCCAGGAACTTCGAGACTCCATACACTCTCCGGCGTCCCATTAAAGTGCCACGAACCTTGAAAATAAAATACTTGGGAAGGTTCATATGTTATGCAAAACTCCACAAGATTCATGTATATTCATAAGATACGAGAAATTAAAAAAAGTAAACGACGGAGAGTTTCAGAAAGTTTCTTAATTACCCTTTTTTTGCCATGACATCTTTAAAATTTATATATGTGTTGAAAATTTTGTGTATAATTTTCAAGCAATTCATTCATACTGAAAAGGATGACTGATTGAGAAGTTACACCAAGAGCAAGAATGAACTGAAGAGAGATTGATGGCATTGAATTTGAAAAAAAAATAAAAAAAAAAAAAATATATATATATATATATATATATATATATATATATATATATATATATATATATATATATATATATATATATATATATATATATATATATATATATATATATATATATATATATATATATATATATATATATATATATATATATAAAGTAAGACAGAAACTGGTTAAACAGTGGTAAATGAGGAAGATGAGGAGGAGGAAGAAGAAGAAAAGGAAAGAAAGAGACTTGTTATAAGAATATAGGAATGCATTTGATAATTACAAATACTGCCCGCATCCTTTTCTCGTAGCTCGCTGTATCTTTTCATTTATTTTTATTTTTTTTGCGTGATTGTAGTTTCATATTTGAGAGATAAGGTCCTTTAAGATTTAAACTTCAAGTAACATTAAATGCAAAGGAGAGATCAATAAACAGAAAAAGTAACCTTCTTCATATTTAGAGAGTCCATTGAGAATTTGTGCATCAATGAATAGTTTAATGTTCTAGTGACAGTGTGAGAAATCTTGCAGCTCCTGATGCTAGTAAACGAAACTTCACTCCATAAAGGTCATACACGCAGCCACTTCACTGCCATAAAGCGCTGCTGCCCTGGAGCATTTATGATCGACGCAAAAAGAGGAATATGGAAATGTATCCTTCCCAGAAATTTTACTACTTTTACCCTGGTGGTGGAATTGATACAAAGCGTTTTGTTATGTGTGGTCAAGAGAGAGAGAGAGAGAGAGACAGACAGAGACAGGGAGAATCAGAGACAGAGAAAGAAAGAGAGAGAAAGAAAGAGAGACGTAGTTGATGGGTAACCAAGACAAATAATGACAGTTCTAAGCCTCATCCTCCATGTTAAACAGCTGACTGTCCTCCATTAAGCCAGCAAACATAGACTGGCGAAGGAAGAACAGAAAGACACACAGAGAGAGGAAAAGGGAGACAGGAAATAGGTAAGAAAACTGAGTCTGGGGAGAGAGAAGTTAAAAGGAACACAGAAGAAGCCGGACCGGAATAGGGAGCAAGAGAAGGGAGATGAAGGAAAGGATAGCTGGGACTTGGGGAAGGAAGGAAGGGCCGTAGTGTTTGGGGTATTTAAGGGAAGCGAGGCCTGTCACTGAGTGGGTCTGGAAAGCTGCCAGGGAGATCGAGAGAAACTTTGGGTTATGACACTTGAGGATGGTGCCGTATCCTTGTGTTCATCTTCCCGTCTGTCTGTTTGTGTGTGTGTGTGTGTGTGTGTGTGTGGGTGGGTGGGTGTGTATTTTTTTGTGTGCATTGTCTATATATGTCTGTATATTTGTTTGTATGTGATTTTCTATTTTGTTTTGTTTTTATCTTCGTATTCGTCTTGTTTTTTTCATTTGTCTTGTTTATGTTTTCTCTCTCTCTCTCTCTCTCTCTCTCTCTCTCTCTCTCTCTCTCTCTCTCTCTCTCTCTCTCTCTCTCTCTCTCTCTCTCTCTTCTCTTCTTTCCCTTTCCCACCTCCATCCCGAACGCCACCACAACGACCTCCTCTTCCTCCACCTCTTCCTCTTCTTCCTCCTCCTCCTCCTCCTTCTTCTCCTTTTCTTTTTTCGTCCTCCTTTCCTTCATCCTTTGCTAAAATACCACCAAAGTATTAGCAGGCTTCTTCCTTCTTCCTTCCTTTTCTGCCTCCTTTCCTTCCGCTTTCCCCCTCCCTGGTCTCTCCTACACTCTCCAGCACTCCGCCACTGCCCTGTCATTGACCCGCGGCTGTTCCTTCACCCTCACCATGCTCTCACCACTCACTAGCCCATCCTCTTCACTCTTACTCACTCTTTCCCTTCTTCTCAACCGTTGACTCATTTCCTCTCTCTCTCTCTCTCTCTCTCTCTCTCCGCCACCACTGCCACCCGCACTCCACTTTTACTCATCCTTTTCCACCAACACTGTAAATCCATTTCTCTTCATCCACTTTCACACGTACCACTTACTCATCCCACTTCTTTTCCGCTTATTCTATTTTTCACTTCACTTACATTCCTGCAAGGTTAAGAGCGACAAATAAAGGGTAAAAAAGGCCCAGTTTCCTTAAAGGTCAAGTGAGTTATAGAAAATAAAGGAAGTCAAGTCGTAGGAAGATGTAAATTGAGAAGCAGGCAGGGAGTTCCAGAGTTTACCAGAGAAAGGTATGAATGATTGAGCTTACTGGTTAACTCTTGTATTATGGAGCTGGACAGAATAGGGGTATGAGGAAGAAGAAAGCCTTGTGTCCCATTGCTGTCTCCTTTCCTCTCCTTTCATGCCATTGACTTTCCCTCCCCCTTTCCTTGTACTGTATATACTCCTCCTGCCACCTTCATCTTTCTACTCGTTGTACATCCTCTGCTCAGCTTTCCCCTCACGCTTGTTCCCTCCACTGGCTGTCTCCTGGAATGGCGCATTACGCACAATGTATTACCGTCATCATTCCTTCGTATTCAGAGCCACTTTCCGCTTGGTAATTATATTCACGATGAGGCGCGGCCGTGTAGTGACATTGTGTACTTGCGAGGAGATAATGCTTCCTGTTGAGTATGAAATATTTGGTATAATAAAGAATGATGCGTGATTTTTTTTTTTTTTTTTTTGTGTGTGTGAATGTTAGTATGGCATTAATCCAGTTTTCCCTTCGTAGCTGCGTGGGATTTAATCGGCTTGTTATTTTTTTTTTTTCTATTCTACGTTGTCAGCTCCTCTCCCGCCGCAGTAACCGTTCCCTTGTCCGTAACCTAAATTTTGCTAGCGTGTCCCTTTAAGTTGCAATTACGATGTCCGCCACGCCGTGTTATGATGGGGAAAAAACACAAACCAAACCCAATTTTCTGCTACAGACTCAGCCTCCCTTTAACCCTTGTGAAGTCTGGCTGTTGTGATGACGAGGCGGACCACACTCGCTTGGCTGGCTAGGGCTTTCCATCTCAGAGCCACGCCGGCCGTCCCCACACCGCCTCACATACAGAGGACACACACACACACACACACACACACACACACACACACACACACACACACACACACACACACACACACACACACACACACACACACACACACACACACTTTTCTTGCCAACATCCATGGTTGAAAGAAAAAGGAAATTTACTGCACGATGTGACCTTGACAACCACCATCGCCACCGCCACCAGCCCTACAACCACCACCATCTCCACCACCAACAACACCATCTGCATTGTCCCGTCTGAATACCTAACACACAGTGGCAACACAAAGTTTCCTTACTTCCTTTCCCCTTCAATTACGTTCAGGCTACCTTCATCTTTCCTTTTGTTTCAAGAATGTAATCTGCGTTCACTACTATATAAGGACAATGTATTGGTACTGTTCATTGTACTTATATGAAGATACGCCATATGAAGATTTTGTAACAGGCGGTAGCAAGTTTTTTCTAATCATATATTCATTTCATTTTATATATTTTGTGTGTGGGTGTAAAAGCGTCAAATGGAACTAATTGTGAACATACTTTCTACAATTTTTACATTTTGTGTATGATAAAAGCACAATTCCTATTTCTTCAGCAGTACGTGTACCTAATGAAGATTAAGGAATATAGGAATCATTAACATAATACCATGAGCTAAAGATGAAGAATAATGTTCTCTGCGGCGTAAGGGTGCTGGCGTGGCCCACATCTAGCCAACAAGCCGTCACGTTTCCGCTCGGCGTGAAATTTATGTCTAAATCTGTCTCCGCCGTGACGCCTACATACGAATGGCTGTGTTGTTTATATAATACAATAATTCCGGGTATGTTTGCGTGGGCGTTCACCATGTGTGTGTGTGTGTGTGTGTGTGTGTGTGTGTGTGTGTGTGTGTGTGTGTGTGTGTGTGTGTGTGTGACGAAGAGAAAAAGACAAACAGACATGTCAAAATATTTTTAGGGTTTATGTCTAGGCATGAGGCCGCCCACACATCAGCCTCGCGCCACACACACACACACACACACACACACACACACACACACACACACACACACACACACACACACACACACACACAGTCCTCGCTGGCTCAGCAGTAATATCCTTGCCTGTCTCTTGGCAAGCGGAGAATCGCACCGCACTCAGGTTTCTCAAGGATTTTACTGACGAGGAGAACTTACTGTCTTTTCCCAGCAAGGGGATTAGGTTTGCGATGTGTGTGTGTGTGTGTGTGTGTGTGTGTGTGTGTGTGTGTGTGTGTGTGTGTGTGTGTGTGTGTGTGTGTAATGTCTTGCTCTTATCTATGGATCGGATTTTGAGGATGTTAAGTTTTCTTCGGAATGATAATAGCACCCACACACCCACACCCACACACACACACACACACACACACACACACACACACACACACACACACACACACACACACACGTACACACACACATTCCGTAGCCTTCATAATTCAAATGCTCAGGGCGGTCCATGGTCTCCCGTTGACATATCCAAAAGCCGCAAGTCTCGACCAATTACGATACCTGGGCACTGAAACCATCACTCCTCCCTGCCAATACCCAGCTTGGGGAGAGAGGAGAGTGACGGCGCGGTAGAGAAGGAGAAGGGAAGTGAAATGCAAGCTGAGGAAATCCAGGCAGGCCATGCACGTATCCGAGAGAAGGAGGAGGAGGAGGAGAAGGAGGAGGAGGAGGAGTAGAAGGAGAAGGAGGGGGAGAAGGACCAGCAGGGAATGAGAAATGAGGGAGTAGGGACCATTCCTCATTGCGGGATGGGATGTGTCCGGGCGCCACCTGCTTAACAGAGAGAGAGAGAGAGAGAGAGAAAGAGAGAAAGAGAGAACCGACGCTTCAAACACCCCAATAATACCAATTAATAATAAATACGGCCTTGGGATTTCCGGGATGGCGGTGGTTGTTGTGTGATGGTTGCAGGTGTCAAGGTAATCGAGGGAAGAAGCAGCTAAAGACCACAGACAGCATATGAACAAGTAACACATTTCCTTCTCTGGACCTGATGTAATGTTTGTTTTCCTACTTTTCGATCATAATATACTCGTAGGTGTGGATGTGTGTGTGTGTGTGTGTGTGTGTGTGTGTGTGTGTGTGTGTGTGTGTGTGTGTGTGTGTGTGTGTGTGTGTGTGTGTGTGTGTGTGTGTTCTTTGTCCGTGATAGACTGCTAGCATTATCCTCCTTTTTACTTTTGTTTCTTTTTGTCCTCCTTTTCCGTGTCCTCTTCCACAAGTCCTCCTCTGCTACCACTTCTTCAATGTGTGTGTGTGTGTGTGTGTGTGTGTGTGTGTGTGTGTGTGTGTGTGTGTGTGTGTGTGTGTGTTTATGTGTGTTGAATCCCAAGTATGAGGTCTCCATGTTTCGTCTTTTCCTTTCAACCAGAACCAATGTCATACAATTGCCACATTTTGTATTATTTCAAATTTTCTCGAAAATTCTGGGACTCTTCCGCCTGATTCTGTATTTTCTGCTGGCTCTGGCTTTTAACCTCTTTCCAGACACTTGCAATTTCAGATATTAATCTTTTGGACTATTTTTTTTTATTTTTGAGACTGTAATCTGAGGATCTTTCTCACCAACTATTTGCTGCCTTTTGCCTAAACCCTTCTTACGTGGATGCTATTCCTTCTCAACTATACGATGTGCTTCCTAAGCTTCTCTTAAACTATTCCTGCAAGTTTCAGGATATTGTATAATGTAACCTAATTCTCAGGCTACCTTCTTCCGTAATCCATTTAAAACTCAAATCTGCGTTGACTAGTCTGTGGATATCTCATTTCTCTTTATCTTCATTTTTTTCCTTTTTTCCCAGTTTTCACGTTCTCGTTTCACTGACACTAACACTCGATGCCATTCCCAGCTATTCCCAGCGTAAAACTGCCTCGTGTATTTTCTGTCGGCATCAGCGTCCCAGCGCTGCAAATTCTAGCCATTCTCTCCATCCACTGCCGCCACAAAGAGCACAGGAGCACACACCGCGCCCCTCCATTACTTCCCGCTTTCCACTTGATGCGTCCCAGAGGACCTCTCCTTCCCACAAGTCCGGATGATCGAACACCATCGCTGCCGCCTCGATAACCCCTTTGTCGAACCCTCTGACCCGCCTTCAAGTGGAGTAGGAAGCTGCTTGTCTCATGAAGCTGATCGAGAATAAATCCTTTCTTGTGGGATTGAACTCCACTTGCATTCCGAAGATCCAATTCCGTTCCACAGACTGATTTTATGGTTATGGTTTCTTTAAGGCCTTTGTTTTTTTTTCTCTTTTTAACTTGTGTTTTTCTATTCTATTTGCTTTTTTGGCGTGATAAAGAAGGGATATTGCGCTGCGTCTTTGTGTTTCGTGAAAGAACGTTTTCATGTGTTTGGGTCTGTTTTTAAAGATTTCTTTTATCAAATGTTTTCAAATGTTCTCTCTCTCTCTCTCTCTCTCTCTCTCTCTCTCTCTCTCTCTCTCTCTCTCTCTCTGAAGCACTAGACTACATACATACATTCATAATCTTCTATAACATGGTTTCCTTCCCTATAGTAATAGTTCGCTATCCTTCTTCCCTCTGCTAGCTTCCGTACCTTCAAAGAAGTCCACTCTACCAATATGTCCTGTGTCTTGCTGTGTCTCCATCATCACTCTGCGGGCTTATCTTCCTTTCTTCTGACGTCTACACCCTTACGCGCTTACCCAGAATTCATCCGTTTGTAAATCGTCCGTAAATGTTTTTTTTTATGCCACCATAAAGGAAAACTTTCTTCTGGGAAATGTTAGTTTAATGGCTTACTTTTGTATATGTGTATTTTCTTTTTTTATTCACGTATTCATCTATCTATATTTATCTTTTTTTTTTTGTACATCTATCTACAAAACATGTAACTGTCTGTCTCTTTGTCTGTCTATTTGTCTGTCCCTCTTACGTATCTTGCGGAAAAGCTAAAGTGAACACGTACAGGAATCTAAACAGTAAGGCATTTCAACGCGCTGGTGACCTCGAAAATGTGAAATCGTGGATAACGTGTGTTCGAATGCTCTCGAATAAAACCGGAATCGAGAGAAGGCTTTATTTAGGGCGACGTGCAGCTTTAGACAGGAAGGTGGGAAGAGAGGACACATTGGCTAGCAGGCACGAGGAGAGGAGAGGGAAGCAGAAGGGGACGTAATTCCTATGTGTATTGACAATAAATTTAATTTTTTTCACGAGGTCATTGCCTTTAACCCCTTCAGTACCATCCCGCCTTTTCATATTCATTCTGGTGATTTTTGGTGATCTTATACAGCTTCAGAAAGTTCTGTTAGAATTGAAATAGGAAGGAATCTGGCCATTATTTTTTGTGACCTCCATAGACCCTTCGTAATGCAAAAATAATCGTCTAATCACACCTAAAAATCATGGTGAAAATGCGTTGATATCCTTTTAGACATTCTTATTTGCACTGATTCTAATAGACCCATATTCTTCCTATAATGTGGAGACCAGAACTTTAACTTTAATATTACTCTGGGATTTCTGCTTTTAACACGCCTAGAAATTAATCCTAGTAGCCTATTTGCCTTAGTTCGACCCTGTATGCAATGTTTTCTCAGACCAAGATCGGAGAAAAACAGAGAACAGTCAACACCCTTTCTCTGCTAGTCACCCAGCCAGTCTTCCCCATTACGGAGCGAGCTCAGAGCTAATAGACCGATCTTCGGGTAGGACTGAGACCACAACATACTCCACACACCGGGAAAGCGAGGCCGCAACCCCTCGAGTTACATCCCGTACCTATTTACTGCTAGGTGAACAGGGGCCACACATTAAGGGGCTTGCCCATTTGCCTCGCCGCCCCGGGACTCGAACCCGGCCCTCTCGATTGTGAGTCGGGCGTGCTAACCATTACACTACGCGGTGTGTGTGTGTGTGTGTGTGTGTGTGTGTGTGTGTGTGTGTGTGTGTGTGTGTGTGTGTGTGATATTACTGAGGAATTTGCTGTTGCTTGCGTCCGTATAGATTCAGACATTATTAAAGTCAGGAGAGGCAGTCACAGCAGCAGCACTAAACTCAGCGCCGCGTCCTGCCGTGTCTAGCCTCAGGTCTCAGCGGGATGGAAGTGGAAGCGTAATTGCTACCCGAGATTTATGTGTGCTGTTCATGTTAGCAGGAAATATTCAGAACTTTGGTGTGAAGCTTTTGCGCGATTTGATTGTACCGGTATTGGATTATGGCTTTGTGAATATCAAGAATGTTTACAGTACGTAGTAAATCAGCTTTTTTTCTTTATTGGTTTTGATCACTTTGAAAACTTTTATGTATTATTGTAACTTTGGTGTGAAGTTTTTATACTGTTTGATTGTGCTGGTATTAGATTGTGGCTTTCTCAATATTACGAATGTTTACAGTAAGTAGCAAATCAGTTTTTAATTAATTGATACTGATTACTTTGAAAACTTTTGTGGATTGTGAAATGTTTAAGAGAGAGTTCACTACGGTAAGAGAATAGTGAGCGTGAGAGAGAGAGAGAGAGAGAGAGAGAGAGAGAGAGAGAGAGAGATAGTTTCGCAAACGTGGACACAATATTAAGCCTTGTAAGCACCTTCAGTCTGTTTCCTCCTTGCACATTCTTGTCATGCCTTCGTCTCTCCGTATCTGCATTCAAGTCTTCCCCTCACTCCCTCCTCATATCCTGTCCCTTTACTTCGTTTTGTTCTTCTTCTCCATCATTTCCTCTCTAATTTCTCGTTCCATCTTCCCCTTTTACTGTTACCCAGTTTAATGCGACTATCCCTTCTTCCTCCTCTCCTTCAACATTGTTAGTATCCCCATCCTCAAATTCCCGCCATTATCAACCTTCACAGTTTTATTTATTCGTACAGGTTTTTATTATCTTTTTTTTTTTTTTTTTTTAGTCTTGGTTTTCCTTCCAATTCCAGATTCAATTTGCACGCAATATTAACGCGTCTCTCTTCATACTCATACCACTCCACTGCCCCCTGTTTATTTACATTTACGTTGATAATTGTTTCAGCCCCTCTCTCTCTCTCTCTCTCTCTCTCTCTCTCTCTCTCTCTCTCTCTCTCTCTCTCTCTCTCTCTCTCTCTCTCTCTCTCTCTCTCTCTCTCTCTCTCTCTCTCTCTCTCTCTCTCTCTTCTCTCTCTCTCTCTCTCTCTTTGTTATCATCATGACTTCTCTTTTTTCCTTTTCCTTCTCTTCTTCTTTTCTCCTCTTCTTTCTTGTCTTCTTCTTCCTCCTCCTCCTCCTCCTCCTCCTCCTCCTCCTCCTCCTCCTCCTCCTCCTCCTCCTCCTCCTCCTCCTCCTCCTCCTCCTCCTCCTCCTCCTCCTCCTCCTCCTCTCTTCCTTCTTCTTCTCCTCGTTCTCATCCTTGTCCTCGTCCTTGTCTTCGTCCTCCTCCTCTTTCCCTTCCTCCTCCTCCTCCTCCTCCTCCTCCTCCTCCTCCTCCTCCTCCTCCTCCTCCTCCTCCTCCTCCTCCTCCTCCTCTTCCTGTTCTATCCTTGCTCTCCTTTTCATCCCATCCTCCTCTTTACTCTCCTTGTCTTTCTTCTATTCTTCCTCATTCCCATGTACTTCATCCTTTCTCTTTGTGGTCGTGGTCATTCCTCTTCTCCAAATATGTTCGTTCCGCCCAGCCATTCCAGCAGTTTCAACAATGAGGGAGCACAGCACACCTTGCAAGAAATCGACTTAGTAACGCTCCATGATCTCGTTGATGGGGACGGGAAACTGGGTTAGCTTGACACAAATGCAAACAAACGCTTAATTCCGCCCTTGTTTCTCCTCTTACCTCCTCCTTCCATGTCTCCCTAGGCTTCCCTCCCCTTTCTCTCTCCATGTTTTCAATGGTGCCCCTCCCTTTCTCTCTCTCTCCCTCCATGTGCCCCTCCTTCTCTCCCTGCCTCCCTCCTGTCCTCCGGCGGTACAGTGTGGGATACAGACGAGAGAACTGAGGCTCTTATACATAGGTCAAGGACAGTGTAAACAGTGTGGAGGACGCGGCACACGATTAGGGACCCGATGGTGGAGCACTCATGAAGCAAGCCATTATCAGCTGCAGAGGGCGAGGCAAATACCTTGTCGAGTTGAACGTCTGTGAGAGAGTGCGTTTTCAATAAGTAACGTAAATATGGAATGAGAGGAGAGTGATGATAGAGATTGTAAGGGTGAGATATTACGTGTTGAGGGTAAAAATCCCAAATTGGAAGTTAGAACCGTATCATGAAGGAGTAGCTGTTGTGATTTCGTCGTGCATTTAACCTCTTAAGTGCTGCGACACATTTTTATCTTGAGATTTAGTGATATTAGGGAGGTTCTATGGAAGTCAGAAGATTAATGGCCACAGTCTTCACTATTTTACTCTCCCACATGTGTTTCTGAAACTGTATAAAATCACCAAATAGTAAGAACAATGAATATAGAAACGCGTCATAGTACTGAAGTGGTTTAGCTGGTGTTGTTTCCTGTGCTGCATATGGTCAGTGATGTGTGACTTAATGGTGCGTGTTCGTAAAGTGGTAAGTAGGCATCATTGTAATATCCATCATTACTTTAAGAATTTTCCCATTTTCTATCTTTTTTTTCCTGAGATGTTAGTGGAGGTATGCTGTCTAGTTAAAAGAAATATTGTCATTGCACTGTAATAAGAAAGAGTGAAAGTTGTCCTGCCATATGTTTCCATTGCACTGTGCCAGTCTTCCACAATCAACCAAATACACTGACTGTCTGGTTGGCTGGTTGGCTAACTGGTCAGGCGCTGCTGCTGGTCCGCTATCCCCCATCCTGTGTTTGTCGCTTACTGCCTTTGGATCTGTCTTGGTTACGTAAGGATTTTCTTGATCACCAGTCGCTCCTTTGATATTTTTTTCTCCAAACACAGGCAGTATACTGGCCACCCGTTTGCACCTAGAGACATTCCCATCTATCTGTGTGACACTTGATTACCTATCGTATACTGACTGTTTGTCTTAGAAGAGAGAGAAAGGTACGAGTTTGTCCTCTTTTTACAATCTAGTATGTACTCGTATTCATATATCGTGGAGGTGACCCTGCATTTATGTTATCTTCTCAGTCTTAAGATATTCGTCCTTTCATAATGTTGGCATCTCTCTCCATACTCGGCATTCTTTTCTGATTCCGCGTAGACTCTAGGTCACACTGTTGCCAGCTTTCACTGTTTCTTTCCGTTTCCCAGAAAGAGCGGCAGCGCAACAGAGTGTTATGGACTAACGGAACCTGCCTCCATTATCCGACCGTCGCCCTCCGATCCTGCCTTGCCTTAGTGCCGTGTTCAGAATTTCCACACAACTTTAAAGAGACAATTGGAAGGAAACAATAACACCTACGAATTTATTGCCTTGTTTTCCTTTCTTATCACTGCTTGCAGGTGAAAAGTGCAGTCACATTTTTTCGCGCTGCACTTTAACTTTACTTCCGCACATATGCCTTACATCCTGTTCTCGTATGGCAGAAAGTAAGTGTGTGGGCGGCGGTTTGGGTTCCAGCCGTGTCAGTGAGTGTGAGATGGATGTTCCGATACGTCTTGCCTTTCTTTCTGCTGCCTTCCTCGTGCCGTGCTGCACCAGGCTTTGTGTCCCTCGCCCCAGCCCTTCTTCGTGATAGTCTTCCTTCTCCCTTCCTTCTCCCCTCTTCCGTGCGTGTATCTTGCCACGCCAACAGTACAGCTCTCCCTCCCCAATCCTTAAGAGCCATTGTACTCCACTCCGCTCTCCCTGCCGCTCTTGGGTGACTCTTTACTACCACAACGTCTCAGGCCCAGGAATAGAGTGAGTCAGGCTGCCAGTCACTGCAACACCGTCTGGCGCCAAGGGATGCTACGGAGGGAGATTAAGACTTGTATTGGTAGACGAAATGTTACTGTATATAATTCGTAGGTAATTAAGAGTTATTTTCAAAGTAATGAATAACGTCCATTCTTTTTTACTGAATTCATACTTGGGAAAGAAAAATCCATATTGTCAAGCAACTCCTTTCCTAGTAGCGCTGTTGGCTAGAAAACAATAGCATTCACACACTCACTGGGAGGTTATTGTTCCATGCAAAGTGAAAATAGAATAGGAAAGCCAACCACGGTGGAAAAGTCTTTTCTTCATCTGTGTTGGTTGAGGGAAGGTCAGTATTTTTCCCCTGTGAGGTAGGCTGTGTGGTTCCCCTGCCAGCTGGAGTCGCTCACTGTTCGTTTTTGGGTTTGAGTTGCGCGGCCTCGGTTCGAACAAACAAGGTCACGTCAGGGCAGCCGGAATCCTTGACCGCGGGATGGAGAGTAACTTCTCTGCTTGCAAAAGTTCTCGTGCTCTTGCAATCTTTTCGAACTTTAGTTGCTAGAATCGAATTAACAAGTTAGCCCTCACTCTTGCACTCACAGTCTGCAGGCAAGAATCATGTATATAGTTCTTTGAGTGCGTGCTACAATTTTGTAAAAAGTTTCACATAATTATGAAGTCGATACCTCACTTCATCAAAATGAGGGGCACCGTAACAAGAATGGAAGTTTCTCCAGTTGAAAGTTTGCTTGGTAACACGTGATACATAAGCTGGCTGAAGCAAACTGTTGAAGTTAGGTAATTGAGCCAAAATAGTCACGAGATATTTTTTCGAGCTCTTTTTCGGTACTTTGTCAGTTCACGGACAGTTGTTAATTTACTTTACTTGCCTGAGTTAACCTTAAAAACAGCGCAAAAGCTAAAAGCATTCGTAATGCGACGTAACGTTGCATGGAGAAAATTGCGTTCTCGTTAATCTACGGGCTGGCTTTAGTCATTTACAGATTATTTATTGTTCTCTTTTACCTCATCAATGTAACCCACAACACTGAGAGAAACGAGGTGTACTGACTGCCTTATGGTATAGCACAGGTGCATTTCAGAACAAAAGACGTTTGCAATTGACTACTAAGAGTGCGCAGTTTTGTGATAATATAGATGGGGTTTTGCCTATGTTCACTTAAATTTAGAATTA
>NC_059271.1:30777524-30797524 GCF_017591435.1 Portunus trituberculatus | reverse complement strand
TTTTTATACTCCATGTTCTTCTCATTTTTTTTTTTTTCGATGCACTCTGCTGATTTCCAAACACTACAAGGGGTAGAAATACTGACCCATTTTATGATATGAATCACATATTCTTTTTCATTTATTGACATAGTAATTTTTCACTTCAAAAGTTCACAAAATAGTTCTTTTAGTTTGATATTTGTTGCTCGAAAAAAAAAATACGAAAATTTAAAGAAAACCATACAGCTCCGAATCACAACAAGGATCTGATGCTTTCTTCTCAATTCTCCCTGTTGTTATGGATGTGTCACGTTCACCACTGCAGCTGAAAACAGTATCTAGCAATTGTAAACTTGTATGGATCATTGTAAGTTAATGAACAAAGCACCATTAATTGTACAGGTGCCAGAGACGTGATGAAAAGCTTGCAGCCAGAAGAAGCAGTATTGTTAAGTGCATTAAAGTCTCTCGAGAGAGCAGAATTATCCTAAGAAAAAAAAATTTCATCTCATAATCTCAGAGGACCAAACGTTAGAAATGGAAAATATGACAAGTGACTCAAGTAAACCATTATTATCCATTTATTACACCAAATAAGTAAGGCAGTAGTGTTAAGTGGTCTCTGACAATGCTACTTTCATTTTCACACACCATCGTATTCACCCACAACCTGCTCAGATCCCTGGATATAAAAAGGCAGTTGATTGCTCTCGAAGAATGATGCAGACACCCACATGAACCTGCCGGAGATTGCCCCCAGCCCTGGTTTGACAGACAAGCACCGCCCTGCACCGCAATAATGGTCAATATGAGACTTGACCAGAGTGGGGGACGGGCTCTTCTTTCCTCACCCAGCCCTATCATCTTTGCCCCGCACCCTTTATGACTACCCTGCCTTCCACCCGCTTGCAAGGAGGGTCTAAAAGTGTAGGTCACTCCAACCTAACGACTATAAACCAACATAATCCAATCATCAGTTCCTCTCTTTATATATCTTTAAGTGAAAAGAGTGGTTTTTTAGTAGTTCACATTTAAACCAAGACAATGCAACTCCAACCTGACATGTTTTATCAGGTTTTATTTTACGACTGGCTCATTCACTTTGCTATCTAGAATGGGATTTGTAGTTAATGACGATGTAAAAAAGGTACATGGATTAATTGACATATTACCAAGTACTTATTGTAATATTGACCATTATATGCCACCAATGTAATTTAAATTTTAAGAAGAAAAACGAAAAATGATTAAACAGGGAAAGAGAAAAGAAGAACAAAAAGAGTAATAACAAGAAAAGCCAGGAAGAACAAGAACAAAAGCAAAGGAAAAGACAATTTAGAAGAAACGAAACAGCGAGGCACGAGAAGAGAATAACAAGGAAAGGCAAGATGAACAAGAAACAAGAGCAAATTACTATCTTGCCTCTCTTGCCTTAGATTAGGTAGTGTACAGTGAACAAACAGTTTGGCAGAGGTGTTTGTTCTTCCACAGTATTTCCAACATGAGCATAAAGGGAGGAAGGTAGGTGAGGAGAGAAAGAATAGAAAGCAAGGAAAAGAACAGGAAGGAGGGGAAATCCACTCACAAAACAGAACATTACTAGTTCATCATCATCATGTAGACCAGCAAACACCAGCAGTACAAAAATATATGTTACTTTCAGGCCTCTCCTTCTTACATATTGGAGCTCTAATTCGCCCTTCAGTTCCATGACACGTTTTCATATTTATTTTGGTTACCATTAAGTGATTTTATACAGCTTCAGAAACTCATATGGGGATTAAAATAGTGAAGATTCTAGACCATTGACCTTCTGATCTCAATAGAACGTTGCTAGTATAAATAGAATTGTGTAATCTCACTAAAAACTCATGGTAAAAATGTGGTCCAATATTGAACGGGTTAAGTACATTGCCATATTAAGTATATTGCCGAACAAAACCATTGAGCTCCTTCACTCTCTCTCTCTCTCTCTCTCTCTCTCTCTCTCTCTCTCTCTCTCTCTCTCTCTCTCTCTCTCTCTCTCTCTCTCTCTCTCTCTCTCTCTCTCTCTCTCTCTCTCTCTCTCTCTCTCTCTCTCTCTCTCTCTCTCTCTCTCTCTCTCTCTCTCTCTCTCTCTCTCTCTCTCTCTCTCTCTCTCTCTCTCTCTCTCTCTCTCCTGCCGCAAAGAACCCAATTCATTGTCGGAGTTAGCCAGTGGAGGTAATTAATGACAGGCATCAAGGACTGGCTGGGGAAGGAAAGGGCTGAACATCAAAGAAGGGGTGAGAAGTTTGGAAGATCAAGGACTGGCCAAGGAGATCAAAGGGAAAAATCAAGCTGAGCAGTGGATGCAAATGTAAGGAAGAAGCTACAGTACTTATATCAATTTTCAGTGGTTAGGTGTAAATAAATGCACGTGTATATGTAATTGTCTGTTAATCAAGATCCATGATAAATTCAACCTTCTTCTTTCTCTCCAAAGGTATGTACGTGTATGTGTGGCTGATCACATAATGGCAGTCCGCGCTCGGCCATCCGCAGCCTGAGGTATGTGGGAGTGTGTGTGGAGTGTTGTTGGCGTCAGTGGACAGTATTGGAAGGTTTAGTGGCGCGGAAGGTCTGGGCTTTGATTAAGTCCTTCCTCTGCGACACTTGTCACGGCCACTCGCTCTTGACTGTCGAGTGAAGGATGATTGAGACGGAGCTCCTCATGACACTCCGAGCTTTGCACAGGTCTTGCCTCTTTTTATTTAGACGCTTATATGATGTAATTCAAAGAAACTAATCTCTATTCTATCATGCAATAATTGTTGTGATGAGTGTAGGAATGGTACTTCAGGCAATTCGCATTCTCTTAGCTGTTTTATTTGTTTTCCTGTGTATATTAGTGATGAATTGCATGTAAAGTTCAGAAGTGATGTGGGTAGGGATGATCGCGTCTGGCGTGAAGATGGAAGTAATTTCCTTCCCATCACTCGTACTCAATTCGATTCTGTGTCTGGAGCTGTGAGACTCGTTTCCACTTGTAGCCACGATGGATCTCGGCCAGACGAGTAGAAGGGTCATAACATTACTTAGAAACAGCTCTCCTTGAACATGAGTGTACGAAATGATTTCCTTTCTTTTGTCTAGTAATGAGATGAGGTAAAGCTTGACATAGATTATGTTTCTGTACAAGTCTGACATTGAATAACGTTGAGGAAAATAAAGAAGGATGTAAATAATCTATAACTTTTGCTGTGCAGTTTTATGTGGACGAGGTAAAAACATTATGTGCGATGAAGAAACAATGCTAATTTGCATGACTGATTCCAGTAAGTCTGCCGGGAAGCCAAGATTTCATTTTCACCCAGTGAAGAAAGTCTTGGCACAATAAAAGAATTTAGTTTTCTTTTTTTTGTGTGTGTGTCTACCAGTAGATTATGATAGAATGTGCATTATAACACCTGCATCAGCAGAATACAGTGTTTGACTAAAACAGCTTTTTTTCAACAATGTAACAGTAATCATTCCTTGTCGGTACAAGAGCACGACAGTTGTAGCCTCGAGGACATAGCTAACGGTCACCTTCAAGACACAGTTGTTAAGCTCCTCATGGGTACACCGACAATGATGACTTGGGTACACCTTCTGGCCACACCAAGGACACCCGCCTCATCTCCCTCCTACCACGTTGCGTTCGTTTCCCAAGGAAACCATCGCAGGAGCCGCGCTGGATGAGCTGCACCCAAGATAGGTCGTCTGGCTGCCGCAAGGGAGGCGTTTTTGGAACAAAGAAGTCCCTGCCCATGATGAACAAATATTTTTCCCGTTGTGATGGGCGAGGGACCCTCCTCTGTGATGCGGCTCGTTGTGGGTCAGAATGCCTTCTCGTCGTTGCTGTATTGGATCTTAAACCGCCTTGACTTGAACCTTTGTATGTCACGTCCTGTTAGCCGAGAGTAAGGAATAACCTTTGGTGACTCAGTAAAAGATTACTTGCAAGAGTTTTAGAGATTTTCCTTAGTTCCAATTTATTCGAAATAATTCACGTAATTTTTCAAGCCCTTACTATGTGGCTTGTCTAGTGTAGCATTATACTTAATTCTTATTTAAAATCGAGTGAACAAAAGAAATAATTAAATCAACTCTTAATTGGTTAGTACAGCACTCCTACTTAATGCGTGAGTGTGTCCACAGCACACTTCCTACAATTTTAGTGCAATTTCCTGCACAAAAAACGAACTTTCATTTTCATCAAACGTCTTTTTCACCCTCACCAAAACTTTCTCCCAGCCCACACACACATCCCCTCAATACTAAGGCCTCCATTGACGCCAACGCACCCTTACCCCTCACTACGATTCCGTCTCACATGACTGTCCCTCAATTTCTTGTACTGGAGTTCCATTTCTCGTTGCCGTGGCCTTTGTCCTCACTATCGCCAGCTCTCGGACACTTTTTGTGGCTCTCAACGCTCCAGTTTCATCCTTTTTTTCCGTATCGAAATTAACGAAGCTGATATAACACCTGTGCCTGGCAGTGCTTAGTCAGACTCTATGTGTCTAGGATTTCCAGACTTGTTGGAGAGAGTGACGTTTGATCTCCTTTGACTGAAGCTTTCCGTGCTCCATCCTTGCATGCCCCGCCCCCGCCTGGCCCCGCCCCGCGCTATTCAGTTCTGTCACTGCTCGGTCCGTCCCGGCTGTCCCGACCAGTCCCGTTGCTCTGTGTCCCAGCCCGCCTGACTCTCCCGTCGGTCTCCCACTTCTCTTAAGCTGTATTGCGTTGGAGGCCAGGGTGTGGGGAGAGAGAGAGAGAGAGAGAGAGAGAGAGAGAGAGAGAGAGAGAGAGAGAGAGAGAAGACAGTAATGAGAGAAATAGGAAGATGAAAATTTCTTACAATTTTATAAATATTTTTGGTTTCTTTTGAACGCTAAATGTAACACAAAACGAATTTGTAATAATGCAATTATATCATGATCGGAATCTCAGAAGTATGTTTTATTGAACATCTATCTTCGAATACAGGAAATAAGAAGGACCGGTGAAGCCAATACGCGACGCTGGACCACCACCACCACCAGCAGCAGCAGCAGGGGCGGTTTCGGGGTTCAGGGTTCTGGAGTACGGGGCTGCAAGGGACAGTCGAGTTGTTGGAGCAAAAATAGAAATGTCTACGATAGTGCTGGCGGAGAGTAAAATGTATAAAATAGTAGTAAATACAGATATATTGTGTGAATTGCGATAGTGACTCAAGATTTATTAGATTTTTGAGATAGTGAATAAGGAAGTGGTGATCGTAAATATGAAAATCTTATATTTCGGTGAATTTACAACATGCAAGGTAGTGATGGTTAATGAAAACCTATGACGCTTTAATGTAATTTCTTTTTTAGTGCTTCAAGTAAGTGAAAATATTTCATTCATGGGAGCAAGTAAATTGGAATTTATCGGAGAAAAAGCACTAATGCTTTAGTTTAAATATCATAAACAGAATTGGTATTAGATCTAAACAACAAGCTGGCAAACATAAATACCTACGCATTTTTTGAGAGCCTTGATAAATAGACATTCGAATATTACTATAAAAGCTCGTCAGAATAAGAACTCAGGGAAGTACTCTCGTGGAGGAAGCTTCCTGCTGCTCCCCAGCTTCCTCGAGAGCAAGATAATGTCCTCTCCAGACGGAGCCGGGAGTCTTGAAGAGCAGGGCACGCGAGTCTCTCCAGCGGGAGGGAATCAAAGGGACTCACGAAGACCCACCTCCCAGGGTCTCTCTAGAGATAACTAAAGATGCTGTCTGGACTCACATCTACCACCTCCGACTTCTCTTCTTTGTTCTCCTTTCCTCTGTTCTTCCAGCTTCCTTTATGTTTTTTCCCGGTGTACCATCTGCCTGTTTCTATATACATTGTTTTTTTTTTCAGTTTCCTTTTTCTTTAATTAATCTTCCCTCTTCCTTAATCTTCTTTGCCTTTGTCCTTATTTCTGTTATTCAGGTTCTTTACCTCTTCTTCTATCAAGTCCAAATATATCTCCTTTACCTCTTTATTCACTTATTTATTTATTATTATTTTCGCTCGTCTCTGCTCTCCTTTTTTTTTTTTTTATCTCGACTCCTGTTTCATTGCCACTTTCTACTTAGTACTCCCTTACCAAATATTCCACTTTCCTTCTTTTGATGTCTCCCACTTTATGTAACTTATTCACTACACTAACCCATTCACCTTTTTGCCTCCACAGTCCATTTCTCCCTCCTGCAAGTCCTCCATCCACAAGCGCCTTTCCCTTGCTCTGTACTAGAACACTCCACGCCCCGGTCTTCCTAACCCAGCACCTCCAGTCTGTTCCTGCACCACCTGGCTCTCCTCGCCGACACTTCTCTGACTCCCCAGGGCACCACTTCCGGTCCGTCTCGTTCTCATCTTTCATCATTACAACGCACGGCTAAGAGGAACGTTCCTTTAGCTTTCATTAGTGTAATTCTCGTCTTCCTAAACATTATTACCGCTCTGCTCCAGAAATAAAAGATGGTCATTTCTTTGCTCCAAAATATACCAGACTCGTTCCTGTTGAAGTTTATTATGTATTCGTCTCACTACAACTTATGAGAGGGTAATATAGGTATGCTGTTCCTCCTTTCGGTAATGATATAATCGTGTTCTCCAGGTATATATGGCGCTAAGGGTACGACCAAACGTTTAACATTTCTTTACTGATTAACTTGAAGGATAAGGTGTTTTGTTAGCTGAGGAAATATTAGTTACCTGTTTGATGAGTCTCGATACCTCTTTAATTTTCTTCACTAAATTACATATCGTTCGGAAAGGAAGTTTTTTTTTCATGTTTTGGCCTATAGCGCCTGTAGGCATACTTGAAGAGTATATGTGGGAAGCGCTATTCATCTTCCGCCCATTAGTGGTGCAAGCAATTTTATTTATGGTGGTACCCATATTAGAGCCCATATCACCACCCAAACGTATCTTTGGTGTAACCAACTAGAATCTGGGTATCATGGTGACATGTAGGTAACTTTAACCACTCGACAAATGGCATACCTTCTAAGCAGTATGTGGTGGGATTTGAACCTACGCCCGATCCCACTCTCACCACCTTATCCACTACGCCACCGCCTTCCTAAAGTGGTGTAATATTTTCAGTCATTTCGTCATTTGGTTCATATTTCTAATAGCCGTGAACTATACGTTGAACGAGCCCCCGTTGAAATATTGGAGCTGTAAAGAATAGTTTCAATATTCTAGCAAAAATTCAGCTAAGATTATGTATTTGTAAAAAGCAGATATCATAAATCAACCATTAACCCTTTCAGTACTGGGACGCATTTTTAACATGAGCTTTGGATACGATCAAACGATTTTATTTACATTAGGAAGAGACTATGGAGGTCAGAAGATTAATGAACAGAGTTTTCATTCTTGAAGCTGTTTAAAACCACCAGATAAAAAGCAGAACGAATATGGAAACGCTTCATGGTACTGATGGGGTTAAACGTTGTGGTATTCGGAAACACTCATAAAATAGAGCAGTGCTTTTGAAATCATTACAGTCACTTGATCATTGTAGATAACAGCAGGAAGAGCCAAACCATAAATCAATAAAAACTTACTGGCAAAGACTTTTTTTTATGAGACTGCCAAATGAAACCCTTTTGATAATTTCTATGACCATTCAAATATTCAATACATCAGCAAAATTCAACAAAAAGATGCTAGTTCATAAAGTACATTGGGATTGGATGTGAGAGGTCTTCAGGTTCAGGGTTCAAGGAGTCGTCATAGTAATAGTGATAATAGCCAATAAAACCAAGGATCCAGGGAGCCACCACGTTCCCTTTTGTCACGTCCTTATCTTGCTTGATCTTACTGGGTGGCTCGGGGGAAGAGTAACGAGCCGTGAGGTATGATAGTCTTGATATTGAACTCGAGAAACCTGTTGTAGCCGATATTAAATTCCATGGAAGATTGTGTTTTTGCTCCTTCACTTGCGTCACCTTATAAGAGGAAGCGAACAGTCCCTTAGCGTCCCTCCCTGCAGTCTTCATTGTTCCTCGCTGCACTACGTCTCTCAAAGCATTGTTCCTCGTAACATTATGTCGTTTATGTCTCTCCCTATCGTCTATTTTTATCTATAATATCTCTACTAAATGTCCTCTCTCTCTCTCTCTCTCTCTCTCTCTCTCTCTCTCTCTCTCTCTCTCTCTCTCTCTCTCTCTCTCTCTCTCTCTCTCTCTCTCTCTCTCTCTCTTTCTGATTGCGTCTATCTTAATGTGTATATTGTAAATTGCATTGTATTTGCTTCGTTGTTATGCGTAAACAGGGCCTCAGCTACAACATTTAATAGGACTTGTTATCGGGTGTATATTTGTTTCGTTTTACTTGTGTGTGTGTGTGTGTTTGTGTGTGTGTGTGTGTGTGTGTGTGTGTGTGTGTGTGTGTGTGTTTAGAGCTATATAGACAGATAGATCGCTGGTTGATGGTAACCTGCTTATCGTTATCGTAAATCAATCGCTATTCGTTCCATGTCCGACATCATAATCTTCCTGGAGTCATAACACAGAGAGAGAGAGAGAGAGAGAGAGAGAGAGAGAGAGAGAGAGAGAGAGAGAGAGAGAGACAAAGAGCCAAAACTCATCTAGTAAGACTTCCAATTTTTCACCATTGTCATGCCAGCCTCGTGTCGCCCCATCCCTTTTCCCCCATGCTGCCTCCTGACCCGGGACCTTTCACAGCAGGACGGCCCCTAGTACACAACACAGCATCCCTCTCCAATCACGGCACAGCGTCAGCACTCTCTCGGTTGAAATTACTTTACGGAACGTCAGCGAAGGGGTGTGTGTGTGTGTGTGTGAGAGAGAGAGAGAGAGAGAGAGAGAGAGAGAAGCATCACAGACTATTTTCCTCCCTCCGGTATATTTCTTCTCTTCACGTGGGGCGCGGCCTTGCTGAGACAGGCTTGTTTTTTGAGGTGTTTTCAGGTCCTGTGGTTCCATTCTCCAGCCCGGTGTGGAGATTGCGTATTCTTAAGTCTTGGGAGTTTAGGTGGTGCTTCGTAACCAGTCTATTCTTTTCTCCTTTTCTAGAGTGTGGCATAAACTCCTTTTTTTTTTTTTCATCGAAGTATGCTTCCTGTTGTGTCATCTTTCTTTGGAAGTTACGTATTCTCAAGTCGTATGGATTTTGGATGGTGATTGGTTAGCAGTCTATTCTTTTCTCCTTTCTTAGAGCGTGAAATAAACTCCTTTTTTTTCCGAGTGTATGTGTCTCTTTTTGTCGTCTGGTTTCTGAGATTTCGTTTTCTCATCCTGTGGTAGTTTACGGGATTCTTTTTTTTTTGTGTGTGTGTGTGTAAGAATCAGCAATATTTTTCTCTTCCTTCTACGGTGCGGAATATTTGTGGGACGTGTGAGGTAAAAGCATAATATGGAATGTGTTTTCATGCCTCTGCTTTTCCATTCTACTGTCTGGTCTGGAATTTTTAGCTCTTGGAATTTTTGGTGGTTTTCATTATCGAAGCGGTCTTTTACTTTTCCTTTATTAAACACTAAAGATAATGCTGTTTTATTAATATTACTTTTACTGTTATTTTTCTTATCTGTGCGTTTGTTCATCTATCCGGTGTTTAGTCGTTACATTTTTTTTTTTTTTTTATGTCGTGGTTGTTCAGGATGTTTTTCTATATTTTGGCAATTTTATCCCCTTATTTAAGTCTTTTTATATATATATATCATGTATAATCTTCTATCTTGTCTAATTTGTGCATTTGACATTATTTAGTCAGTTGTCGTGGTGAGATTTTTTTGTATTGAACAGCACCTCCTCTCTCACCATTTCATTTTTATGTTTGGTGTAAAAAACTTTTGGAACGCATGAAATAAGGGAAGGCGTAGAAATAAAGTATGTTTTGGACTCATGTAGATCCATTCTTGTGTCTGGCGTGGGAAATTTTTCATTCTTAAATCATAGTGATGTATGTGTGATATTTGCATGGTGTGGCTTGGAGTACGGTTGAAACGTTCCATCTAAAGCTTTATGCGAGGAGTTCTTTCAGGCTTCTTTGCTTCCATTCTGTGTCTGAGTTGTAGGTTATGTATTCTTAAGTCGTGTTGGCTCAGGTAAATTATTCAGGGCATTGTATCTCCACTTTCCTTATGGTGTGGAATATCGCACACCAGAGGAGAAATATGAATGGAAAGTGTTCTCAAGTGCCTGTGTTTCTGTTCTCGTGATTGGATTGGATGGCGTACTCTGCGATCATGTTGGTTTCCGTGGTTATCCTCAACAATAGCAGCCAAATTCATGAATGGGAAATGTGGATGCTAATAGGTATACAGGTACGTTTTGTATATATACACTCACTGCCATGTATAGACCTGGTAGCTTCTTGCAGATTCCCTTATTTTCTTTTTTTTTTTTCATGATAAGGTCTCTCTCTCTCTCTCTCTCTCTCTCTCTCTCTCTCTCTCTCTCTCTCTCTCTCTCTCTCTCTCTCTCTCTCTCTCTCTCTCTCTCTCTCTCTCTCTCTCTCTCTCTCTCTCTATTCTTATAATTTCACACACACACACACACACACACACACACACACACACACACACACACACACACACACACACACTTTTTTTTTTCTGTATTATGAAATCTCGAATGTTGATTTCTCGTTCTTTGGCCGCTTTAATCCAGGTTATTTTTTTTAAGGGATCTACAGTTTTTTCTTTCTCCTTTTATTTTTTCCTTTATGGTGCTAAATATTACTAGAACGTGTGAGGGAAAAAAAATGATGTAGAAAGTTTTTTTAAAATCTGTGTGGTTCCAGTCTACCGTCTGGGTTGGAGATTTCGTATTCTCAGGGCTTCGGGATTTAGGTGGTTTTTGATAGCTGGGCAGTCTTTTTTTTATATATATTCTTTTCTACATTTAAAAAGGAGTATTTTTTTTCGAGGTGGTGTATCTGTTTGTTCTTCTCTTCTAGTACTGGATATTTCGTATTATTTGGTTATGGTTCTTAACATAATATTGTTGTAAGAGTACATTATTTCATCAATTTTCTAGTCTAGAGAGTTTTTAGAACGTACAAGGTAAAGAAAAGTAGTATAGAATGTTTTAACCCATTCAGTATCATGACGCGTTTCTGTGTTCATTCTGCTTTCTATTTGGTGATCGCATACACCTTCAGAAACTCATGTAGCTGATTAACATAGTGAAGACTGTGGCCATGAATTTTCTGACCTCGATAGACCCTTCCTATTGTAAACAAAATGGTCTAATCATACACAAATCTCAAGGTAAAAATAAGTCCCAGTATTGAATGGGTAAGATTCTACATTATTTCACCAGTCTTCTAGAGTTTTTTTTTTTTTTTTTTTTGGGGGGGGAACGTGCAAGGTGAAGTGAAATAGTATAGAATGTTGTAATACTTCTGTGGTTCCCCTCTCATGTCTGGTTATGATATTGTATAGGTAAGCAATCCTTCCTTTGTTTTTTTTGTTTTTTTTTTTTTTTTTTGCTGGTTCGTGTTTCTATGTCCTTCTGATTTTTTTGTAATATTTCTTGGTGGTGAGTAATACAGTTGTAAAGTAACTGGCTTCTCTTCTTTTTTTCATGGTTTTCAATATTCACTGGAACGTACGAGGTGAAACATAATGTGAGAAAAAAGTTCTTGCTTACTTAGGTCCTTTTTAGTGTCTGGATTATAGATACTGTCATTTTAGAGCGTTGTAGTTCGTGTAGTAACTGTTTGTATGAGCTTGAAGTAGAGTATGGCTGGAACCTAGGACGTGTGAGATTAAATATGGTATAGAATGTGTTTCATTTTCCACGCGTCTATTTTGATATCAAGATGTGGGTATCAAAGCCTAAGGGATTTGAATATGCTGTATATTTTCCCCTTTCATGGATACAATGTGTCAGTAAAGCGTGCAAGGTGAAACAAATTATGAAAGCTTCTTCCATAAGTCCATATTATTGTCAGAACTGTTGATTAGTGTAGTTTAAATGATTTCTCGTTTTCGTCTCCAGTATCTCGCATCCTTTCACGAGTACATTTCTGGTATGTAGTTGCAATATTTTCTATCCTTTCACTGAGTATGAAAAACAAGATAGCGTGCGAGGAAAACATTAGCAGGTATGTATGGATAAATATTCCTGTATCGATGAAGCTTGTGCATGTTTTTGTCCACAAGTAGCTCCTTTTTTTTTCTTTCTCAAACATTTATACAGATGTTTTGAAAAGGGTATATATGTAAATGATGTTTGCTTTATCGTCTTTACTCGCAATGTTAACTTTTCTCTTTCGTCCTGGTTTTGGTAAATACAACATAAATCAAGGAATATAAACACGAGGCTCTGTTTTTCTACCCTTTTGTCATATTTATGTACGTAAATGATGTTTGCTTCGCCACTTTTAATACTGTAATGCTGAAGATCTGACGTTTCTTTATGTTGTATTAAACGCAGACCGTGAATCAAGGAATATGAGGCAACAGCGGAGTGAGTCCCTGTGGTGGGTGCGTGAGGCGGCGCCATCAGGGGTATCCAGGCCACTGTTTCTCTTCTATGAATGCCACAATCTCTTTTTTCCTCTTCAGCTGAATCCTTAAAGTGCAGCCTAGGAAGGTGTGCACTCACCGTTTTCTGTGAAGTCCTTGAATTTTGTAGCTCGGTGTTTTTAGTTTCTGCGTATCCGTGACTTTGAAGCTTCTGAGACCACAAAAAGCATTACAAAAGATTACACGGAAAGAATAGATCTGGGAGAACTCTTGGTCTATAGCGTGGCTCTCTGCTGCACCACGAACGATTGTTAGTGATCCTCAGAACGTGTGAACATGTAGAAGAAGGATTTAAGCAGTAACTTACACCTTCGCCAGAAAAGAGTATAAAGTCCCCGACAGTCTGGTACAGTGAGTGATCTGCATGTGACCTGGAAACCTGTAAACATGAATCTCGGCTGAGGAAGTGATGAGGTGCAACGAGCATGAACCGTGACGTGTGTGTCCCTGCAGTGTGACGCGCCTCTCACCTGCTGCAACTCAATTTGCATCCTTATGTTTTTTTTTTTTAATTCTTTTGGAGTGTGTAACTAATTTGAAGTGGTACGTATCATTATATAATATTCACTATATTTTGTCTCACGTGTATCATTCGAGAGATGTCAGTCATTTTTTTTTTCCTATTACACACTGTCTAAAGTAACTAACTTCTTTTTTTTCTGCATTTTATTCCTGAAATCGTATTGCTACATGTCCATCCATTCCATGTCACTCAGCGCTACGCCTCACCAGTTCATTTCCTCATCCGTCAAGCAGCTCACCGCCAGACTTCACTGTTCAATCTCGCCGTCACACACTTTCACCGCACCACTACCTGCCCATTACAGAACTGAGCCTGTTAAGCTTCCCCACACTCTCTCTCTCTCTCTCTCTCTCTCTCTCTCTCTCTCTCTCTCTCTCTCTCTCTCTCTCTCTCTCTCTCTCTCTCTCTCTCTCTCTCTCTCTCTCTCTCTCTCTCTCTCTCTCTCTCTCTCTCTCTCTCTCTCTCTCTCTCTCTCTCTCTCTCTCTCTCTCTCTCTCTCTCTCTCTCTCTCTCTCTCTCTCTCTCTCTCTCTCTCTCTCTCTCTCTCTCTCTCTCTCTCTCTCTCTCTCTCTCTCTCTCTCTCTCTCTCTCTCTCTCTCTCTCTCTCTCTCTCTCTCTCTCTCTCTCTCTCTCTCTCTCTCTCTCTCTCTCTCTCTCTCTCTCTCTCTCTCTCTCTCTCTCTCTCTCTCTCTCTCTCTCTCTCTCTCTCTCTCTCTCTCTCTCTCTCTCTCTCTCTCTCTCTCTCTCTCTCTCTCTCTCTCTCAGGTGAGTGTGAGAAATGTCCCGTGTATTTTATCCAGAAGAAAGCATTTTCCCGGCTCTTCGTCTCTCAGGAGGGCGATTGACAGCTTCCAATATTTTTACGGTTCGCACTTGAAAATGAAAACACCGTGAACATTATAGACGAGAAAATAATTTCACTTTGTCCTGGAAATCTGTCGATGTGATTTATCAGCGAGAAGGAGAGCCTGGTATGGTCTGGGCTGGTCTGGAGCCGTATATCCTGCATTCTGATTGCTCAAGGCATGGATTACCGCAACCAATCATTCTTTTGACAGTGTTGGGCGGATGTTCGGCGCCACGCTTTCTCTGTCTCTCACCTTTACATGAATTGTCGGTATATTCTTCTTCGCTTTATGGTAGTTCATTTTTTTTATTTCCTTCTCCTCCCGTCTGCTTTTACCTGCAATATACGCGTCTCACTGCCGTGCCAAGAACAGTTTACCTATATCCTCCTTTACAGCCAATTATAGCTGCAAATTATACTTTTTCGTTTCCTTTTACACTGTAGTTAGTCTCTCTCTCTCTCTCTCTCTCTCTCTCTCTCTCTCTCTCTCTCTCTCTCTCTCTCTCTCTCTCTCTCTCTCTCTCTCTCACTGTTATAATTACTGGAGTTTATAGGAATTAGACAGTTTAGAGTGGACCTACAAGTATGTTGCTGCTGGAAATCTCATGTAATGCCTTGTAATCTTTGGGCTTTGTCACTTGTATGTCTGCTGCTTATGTTTCACCTCCCTGTGCTCACTAGTTCTCTCATGACATAGCATTTTTTTTTTTCATATATATTTGAGCTTATTTAATATTGTATTGTACCTTGCCTTCTGCCATCATTCACCTCTTAACACGAGTGAACTGAATCTTTATTGCTTTCTTATGTTTTGATTATATGTCATCACACTTCTTGGTATTCTCTTAACTTCATAAACTTTAGCATGATTTTGTTTTTCCTTCCTATTCACATGGCAGTCCTATTTCGCAGTGTTTAATTATATATGGAGAATGTTTCTTTAAGGTATTTGCTTTGTGGATGGCGTGCATGACCCGTTTATTTAATTAGAGCAGCGGCGTCTTAAGCAAGATAATCCCCACGCCGAGAAATGCAAGTATAAAAGCCAGCTAAGTAATATTAATAATTTTACCTTAATTTAACCCCTTCAGTGCTATGAGGCGTTTTCATTTTCATTCTGTTTACTATTTGGTGATTTTATACAGCTTCAGAAACTTATGTAGGGATCAAAACAGTGAAGACTCTGGCCGTTAAACTTGTGATCTCCATAGACCCTTCCTAATGTCAATAAAATCGTCTGCTTACACCAAAAACTCTGGTAAAAATGCGTCTCATTACTGAAGGGCTAAACATTCCTTTTTGCAAGAGCTGTACCTGTTTAGTAATTCTTTCCTATAACACGTAACAATACGTCATGATCTTTCTCAGTTAAATATCATCCAACTGGTATTTTCATTTTTCTTGAGTTAAAAGTTGAGTCTCTCCCAGTAATTTAGTTTGAATGATAGCAGAGGTGGTACTTCTGGTACATTTTGATTGGTATATTCTTAGCAGCATTTATCATCTATCCTGATTTTCCTTTTTACTTAACACCTTCAGTAACGGGGACGCATTTTTATCTTGAGTTTGGTAATGATTAGACGCTTTCATTTACATTAGAAAGTATCTATGGAGGTCAGAAGATTAATGGCCACAGTTTTGATTATTTTAACCCCCACATGAGTTACTGAAGCAATATAAAATCACCAAATAGTTAGCAGAATAAATATGGAAATGTTTAATGGTACGAAAGAGGTGAAGCTACCTATTTCCATTGATGCATTTGCTCTTTTTCCCCTCCCTTCTCTGTTTGTCCCTTACAATTACAATATGTCCTCTTTACAATTAGCAGCGTGTCTTTCCTCCCTCTGCTAATCTGTATCTCTCCCCTCTTTCTCCGTTCCTTCCTGTGTATGTCCCTCGCCTTCAATTACCAAGTCATCTTTCCCACCATCTGCTGCTCCGTTAATCCCTCCTTTCCTTCTTAAGAGGTAGTGCAAAACATAATGTGCGTGAAGGAAACGGCAGAAAGGCTGTGTCATGGCCATTTAAGGAGAGAAAACCGCATTTGCTCCGCGCGGCGTGCAAGCAATAATTTAAGCGGCAGGCGTGATGTCTCGGAGCGCAGGTGCACCGAGCGAGGCGGTGTAGACGTGTCTGGTGATTTTGGCAATGGTGTGTAGATGCGCCGCCTTGATGAGTCTTATTCGTCTGGGGAAAAGTTAGCATTATGGTCGAGACACACATGGTCCTCTTTGGTGCTAGAGAGAGAGAGAGAGAGAGAGAGAGAGAGAGAGAGAGAGAGAGAGACACCGTATTTCCTGTGACACTAAGTAGATGCACAAGAATTTCTCCTTAACCTTAGCATACCAAGGATAGAGAGAGAGAGAGAGAGAGAGAGAGAGAGAGAGAGAGAGAGAGAGAGAGAGAGAGAAATAAACTGTCCTCTTTCTCAAGCTCCTATGTCGGCTATCATGTGTCTTGGCGGTTCATTATCGCATATTCTCCTTGATGTTAGCGCGGCAGCTTAATTAAATAGTTTGAAAGTTATCATTTTTTTTTTATCTTTTACTCGAAGTGAATATTGCAGAGACCAAGATGCCTCCTCCTGCTGCAAGTTATGGGAGGCGCATTGGTGAAATAGCGTTAGTAAGACTCCTCCTTCCTCCTTCTCTGCCTCCACTCCTGTGTCCTCGTGTGCTTCCATTCATTCTACTGTTTAACATGTACCGCAGCGTATGCTTGGAAACAATAAATCCCTTGTAACTGAATATGCTCTCCGTGAATTCATGATTTGTTAACGTGAAATCTAAAAATTCGACGATTTTTTCATGTAGAATTCCTCTTAGATCTATCACTTTTCCTCTATTTTTATTTCTTTATTGACGTTTATGGATTGTTTTCTGAGAACATTCACTTTAGTATCTTATCCCTACTTAAGTTTGCTCTCTTGTTGCTACTCAGATACACTCTTCTCTCTCTTCCTCCATCCTATCATTGGATTTCGTGCCCTTTTACATCATCACTATACGTCGTTATATGATCCATCCCTTTCTCAGTTATCCTAGTTTTTTTTTTTGCTTTTTTCACGATTGTTACGCGATTTCTACCTCCTTTATACAACTTCCCATTTATTTATTTTTTTTTCTTTCAGTCCCTCTCCCTGTCAATGTGTTTCTCTACAGCTCTATTAACATCATTCATCCCATCGCAGCATCTATCAGCCAGTATCATCCGAGGCAATTCTTTTCAGTTTCATCGCTTCTTATATCTTTCTTTGTGTGTAATTTCGCTGACTATCGACTTGGACGAGGAAAGGGACAAGGCTATCGCATAAACCCATCGCTGTCCGTGGGATTTGGAGCGCCATAACACACACTCACTGTTATCAGCACGGAATCGTCCAGCTCCTGCTTTTGTAGTCGTGCGGGGAAGTCGAATCTCAGGAGGTGAAGAGGACCAGTGTCGTACATCATCCTCTGTCTCCCTCGTGGAATGATTGCACTGACAATCTTAACTTCTTCTTGTCACTAAATGCGTTGTCAATGACCCGAAGCTGAGTGGCGCATTTCAGCAACCACACGGGTGTATACTAATCTGATTCACCGTGTTGTGGTACTAATGTATGTACTGAAGTTGCTTGTACTTTCGGCACCGGTTTGCTAATAATGACCCTTACCACTGTCAGCCTCCCGTTGTGCTCGCAAACCATCACACTGAAAACTAAGCGACTGGCTGTCTCCACGCTAACATGGTCGCCGCACCACTGTCTTCCTGTGACACTATACCATGGAGAGGTCACTGTATCAATATCATCACTGTGTTTCACTGTCAACATTTAGTATATAGTTATCATCACTATATCAACAGCTCTCCCCGCCCGCTCAAAAAACCGGTAACCCTCAAGAACCAGCATCCCTCCCAACACCCCGCCCATCACTGCAGTTCGCGCGGCGAGACTCAAAAGCGCCACGCCCCCAAAACCCACATCTCTGTCTGAGAGCGGCAGAGAGAGGCGCCACAGGTCCCTCCGGCACGGCAGACGAAGCCCAACTGAGAGCAGCTCCCACCACGTCATCTGTTTAACGCCAGGATGCTCCATAAGCGAGAACCCCGAAAGGATTAAATGCTGACTTGAAATCCAGGAAAAATCCTCGTGAAACGTTCTTTTTTTTCTCGCCGCTAAAGTTTCGCATAAAAAAAAAAAAAGAAAGGTCAGGAGGTGATGTGCGCACATAAGAAATGCTGGGAAAGGGATAATTCAAACAATTCTGTCGTCAGTGAGAGGAGGTAGGTAGGACTCAGGATAGCACGGCAGGGTTACATAAGTCGAGGATAGCAATGGCACGCAAAGGGGAGTCGTTCCTTCCTCGCCCCCACCCTTCCTCCTCCAGTCTCCCACATTCCGCGTATAATCCCAGATATAGGAGCAATAATCTGGGTGAAGCTATAATGCTAAGCTGTCTCCGTGAAGTCAGTGAAGGTATAGTGGCGTGAGGAGCGGTGTGAGCTGCTGGAAACTCCTCTAACTGCATATGGGAGGAGATGAGATGGTGTCCGCCTCTTCAGGTGATTGTTTTAGACTTCTTGTCGAAGAATTAAAGGAATATAAGAGAAAATTAGATGATTTTTATATTCAATCTGTTGATTTATATATTCATTTATTATGTTTCAGGCTTTTATTTCTAAATTATCAATATCTGATATTTAGATTTCATTCCATAGGGTAAAAATCACACAATATATTGAAAGAAATAGAAAAATAAGTTAATGACCAAATTACCATTCACAGAGAGGAAATCCAAAGACGAGGTTGACGAAAAATCACAATTCAGAATGGACTTAAGGTTTAAATTCAATTCTGGGAAAAGCTAAATGATTAACTTTTGTCAACTCAAAGACAAGAGAGAGAGAGAGAGAGAGAGAGAGAGAGATTTAAGAACGGAGGCAGCGGGTAACTCAAGCTGAGATTCAGGTTTGGCTGGAGGCAGGGAAGGTTTATTTGCATCAGTGCCAGGGTAACTGGGCTCCTGTCCTGGCCACGCGATACCAGACCGTTCGCGTCCTTCTCTCCCTCTCCGTCTCTCTTACACTGCTCCTGGTTTTACTGTGGCCGGGACGAAAAGCTGCTGTTTTCCCATGCTAGCTGAAAATTTGTACCGACTATCAAAGGGGGCGATGCTATCAATTATATTCTTGTGTACAATGATAACGCGACGCTCACACACACACACACACACACACACACACACACACACACACACACACACACACACACACACACACACACACACACATAACTGAACAAATAGATATCAAGATAGGATCACACAAATGTCCCTAGTTTGGCTGTCTCGTCAGTCAAGCTCACACACACACACACACATTTAGTACTAGGATCAGTCCCTAGTTTAGTCAAGCTCTTTGTACTATAGGTAAATACAACTTTACATACACACACATATATTCTCTCTCTCTCTCTCTCTCTCTCTCTCTCTCTCTCTCTCTCTCTTTCTCCCTCTTTCTCCCCCTCTCTAAGTGCTCCTCCCCGGTGGTGGTGCGACGGATGACCACCGACAGTACCAGGAAGGATAAGTCCATTTCCCTGAGCGCTAACGAGGTAATTACTAGTAATGAGGATAAACGACTGCCTCCTTCCCTCCCTTCTGGTTTCCCGTCGTATCCCTTCCATCTTCTGTAATACGAGAGAGAGAGAGAGAGAGAGAGAGAGAGAGAGAGGACTGGGATGTGCATTAGGAAAAGGAAGAAATGAGGGACTAAAGTGGGAGGGAAAAAATATGAAGAATGCAGGGAAGAATGTTTATCTGTGGAGAGGGGAGACTGGCGAGGGGTTGACACGGCCATCGCTCAGTCAAGGCCATGAAGAGCAGGGGTCCTTCTTGCTGCAGGGATGAATATATCCTTCTTGAGGCTCCCCATATTTTTGCCTGATCTGTCTGGCGTGTGCACTTTTGTTGCGTCTGTCTGTGTGGTGTACGAGTATGCTAGCTCTCTCTCTCTCTCTCTCTCTCTCTCTCTCTCTCTCTGGAAACTATCATAAGTGTAATCTGTTTGGCGTGTGCACTTTTGTTGCGTCTGTCTGCGTGGTGTATGAGTATGCTAGCTCTCTCTCTCTCTCTCTC